>NC_092370.1:2994943-3263334 GCF_030028105.1 Mobula birostris | reverse complement strand
GGAGCATTACTCTGTTCAGGTATAATGGGAACACCTGAAGGTCCTGTGTATCCAATTCATCTCGCGTTTTCAATTTAGTTGCTTCAGATAAACAAATGGAACATTCCCTCAGGATTTGTATTGGAAATGTTTGCAATGGAAATGGTGATGTACCTGAGGATTGGAGGACAGCTAATGTTGTCCCACTGTTTAAGAAAGGCTCTAAAAATAAACCAAGATATTATAGGCAGGTGAGCCTGATATTAGTTGTGGGATATTAATAAGGTTGAAAGAGTGCAGAGAAGGTTTACAAGGATGTTGCTGGGACTTGAGAAACTCAGTTACAGAGAAAGGTTGAATAGGTTAGGACTTTATTCCCAAGAACGTAGAAGAATGAGGGGAGGTTTGATAGAGATATATAGAGGTATCTTTTTTAACATTTAAGAATAAATTGGACAGATACATGGATGGGAGATGTATGGAGGGATATGGTCCATGTGCAGGTCAGTGGGACTAGGCAGACAATGGTTCAGTCCAGCCAAGAAGGGCCAAAAGGCCTGTTTCTGTGCTGTAGTTTTTCTATGGTTTCTATGGTTTTCTTTGGAAAGTTATTGGAAGGTATTCTAAGGGACTGGATATATTTGGATAGATGTGGACTGATTAGGGATAATCTATTTCTTCAAATACATAAAGTATAAAGGAGAGGCGAGAGTGAATATTGGACCGCTGGAAAGCGATGCCGGAGAGAAAGTAATGAGGGACAAGGAAATGGCAAGACTAACTGAATATGTATTTTGCATCAGTCTTCACTGTGGAAGACACTAGCAGTATGGTGGAAATTCCAGCTGTCAGGGGTCATGAAGTGTGTGAAGATACCATTACTAGAGAGGAGGTTCTTGGGAAACTGGAAGGTCTGAAGGTTGATAAGTCACCTGGACCAGATGATGTACCCCCAGGGTTCTGAAAGAAGTGCCTGAAGAGATTATGGAGGCACTTGTAATGATCTTTCAGGAATCACTAGATTCTGGTATGGTTCTGGAAGACTGGAAGATTGCAAATGTCACTTCACTCTTTAAGAAGGGAGAGAGAGCAGAGGGAAGGAAATTATAGGAAAGTTAGTCTGACCTCAGTGGTTGGGAAGATGTTGGCATCAGTTATCAAATGTAAGGTCTCAGGGTACTTGGAGGAACATGATAAAATAGGCTGTAGTCAGCATGGTTTCCTCAAGGGAAAATCTTACCTGACAAATCTGCTGGAATTCTTTGAGGAAATAACAAACAGGATAGACAGAGTGGAATCGGTTGATGTTGTGTACTTGGATTTGCAGAAATCCTTTGACAAGGTGTCACACATGATGCTGCTTAACAAGCTACGATCCCATAGTATTACAACAAAGATCCTAGCATGGATAAGGCAGTGGCTGGTTGGCAGGAGGCAAAGAGTGGGAATAAAGGGAGCCTTTTCTGGTTGGCTGCCAGTGACTAGAGATGTTCTACAGGAGTTGGTGTTGGGACCGATTTCTTACATTGTATGTCAGGGATGTGGATGATGGAATTGATGGCTTTATTGCAAAGTTTGCAGGCGATACGGAGATAGGTGGAGGGGCAGGTGGCTTTGAAGAAATAAAGAAGCTACAGAGGACTTAGACAGATTAGAAGAATGGGCAAAGAAATTGCAGGTGGAATGCAGACTATTTCTAAAAGGAGAGAAAATATAAAAAACTGAGGCACAAAGGGAATTGGGAATCCTTGTGCAGGATTCCCTAAAGGTTCATTTGCAGATTGAGTCTGTAGTGAGGAAGGCAAATGCAATGTTAGCATTCAATTCAAGAAGATCAGAATATAAAAGCAAGGATGTAATGTTGAGACTTGATAAAGCACTGGTGAGGCCTCACTTGGAGTGTTGTGAGCAGGTTTGGGCCCCTTATCTTAGAAAGGATGTGCTGAAACTGGAGAGGGTTCAAAGGAGGTTCACAAAAATGATCCCAGGATTGAATAGCTTGTCGTATGAAGAGCGTTTGCTGGCTCTGGGCCTGAATTCAGAAGAGTGAGTGGTGACCTCATTGAAACCTATCGAATGGTGAAAGGCCTTGATAGAGTGGATGTGGAGAGGATGTTTCCTGTGGTGGGAGAGTCTAAGACCAGAGAACATAGCCTCAGAATAGGGACGTGTCGTTTTAGAATGGAGATGAGGGGAAATTTCTTTAGCAGAAAGTGATGAATCTGTGGAATTCTTTGCCACAAGCAGCTGTGGAGGCCAATTCCTTATGTATATTTAAGGCAGAAGTTGATAGATTCTTGTTTGGTCAGGGCATGAAAGGAAATGGCGAGAAGGCAGGAGATTGGGGCTGAGAGGAAAATTAGATCAACCATTATGAAACATCAGAGCAGACTTGATAGGCCAGATGGCCCAATTCTGCTCCTATATCTTACGCTCTTATGGTCAGCATGGCTTTGTGCATGGTAGGTTGTGTCTACCCAGTCACAGAGTTTTTCGAGGAAGTTATCAGGAAAGTTGATGAAGGCAAGGCAGTGGATGTTGTGTAGATGGGCTTTAGCAAGGCATTCGATCAGGGCCCACATGGGAAGTTGATCAAGAAGGTTCAGTTGCTCAGCTTTCAAGATGAGGTGGTAAATTGGATTAGGCATTGGGTTTACGGGAGAAGCCAGGGATTAGTAGTAGATGGTTGCCTTTCTGACTGGAGGCCTGTGACTAGTGGAGTGCCGCTGGGATCGGTGATGGATCTGTTGTTCGTTTGTCCTCTATATCACTGATCTGGATAATAATGTGATTAACTGGATTGGTAAATTTGTGGATGACACCAAGACTGGTGTTGTACTGGGCAGTGAGGAAGGCTATCATGGCTTACAGAGGGATCTGCATCAGCTGGAAAAATGGGATGAAAAATGGCAGATGGAAGTTAATGCAGACAAGTGCAAGGTTTTGCACTCCGATCAGACCAACCTGGGTAGGTCTTACACTGTGAACAGTAAGGTACTGACGAGTGTGTTAGAACAAAGGGATCTGGGAATACAGGTACACATAATTTATTGAAAGTGGTGTCACAGGTAGATAGGGTCATAAAGAAAGCATTCGGCACATTGGCCTTCGTAAATGAATGTATTGAGTATAGGAGATGGGATGCTATGTTGAAGTTGTATAAGACATTGGTGAGGCCTAATTTGGAATATTGTGTGCAGTTTTGGTGACATACCTACAGCAAAGACGTAAACAAGGTTGAAAGAGTGCAGAGAAAATTTACAAGGATGTTGCCGGGTCTGGAGGACCTGAGTTATAAGGAACGATTGAATAGTTTCGGACTGTATTCTTTAGCACATAGAAGATTGAGAGGAGCTTTGACAGAGGTATACAAAATTATGAGGAGTATAGATAGGGTAAAAGCAAGCAGACTTTTTCCACTGAGGTTGAGAGGAACTACAACTGGAGGTCAAGAGTTAGGGTGTAAGGTGAAAAGTTTAAGGGGAACAAGAAGGAAACTTCTTCACACAGAGGGTGGTGAGAGTGTGGAATGAGCTGCCAGCACAAGTGGTGCATGCAAACTCGATTTCAACATTTAAGAAGAGAAGTTTGGATAGATACATGGATGGCAGGGGTATGGAGGGCTCTGGTCCTGGTGCAGGTCGATGGGAGTTGATTTGGACTAGATAGCTGAAATGTCTGTTTTTGTGCTGAACTTTTCTATGACCCTATACTACTCATGAAATTAGAAGTCCCTCTAATTTCATCTTGCAATGATCCTGTCTGATCTGAATCTTTTAACGTCCCGTCGAAAAACTGAAAAAGTAATATTTACAAAATGCTGGAGGAACTGAGCAGATCAGGCAGCATCTATGGAAATGAATAATCAGTTGACCTTTTAGGCTGAGATCTTTCATCAGGACTTGTCCACTTTTTGTGTGTCCCTCATGACATGAAATACCTTTGGCCAGTTCATAAAAAAATATTCATCTAAAACAGGGTGCTCGGACTGCTCAGTTAATGGTCGGAGTCTCTGGTATAAAAAAGTTGCAAAACCTTGATCTAAACCCACATGATCTACCGAATTTAATCAACTTCTGAAATCTGCAAATCCCATCCTATACCTCGTTCTCACCACCACCTTTCTTCCTGCATTCTGCACCAAATGAAACGCACTCAGAATCCACTTTATTAGGTACATAAACACCTTCCGCTGCCATAACTCATCTCCTCCAAAGTTCAACAGGTTGTGCTCTTCTACACACCACTGTTCTAACATGTGGTTATTTGAGTTATCACTACCTTCTTGTCAGTTTAAAGTTCAAAGTTCAAAGTAAATTCATTATCAAAGTACATATATGTCACCACATACAGTACAACCCTTGAGGACATTCACAGTAAATACAAGAGACACAACAGAACGAATTAAAAACTGCACACAACAAGACGCACAAACGACCAGTGTGCAAGAGATGACAAACTGTGCAAATACAAAAAAAGTAATATTAATAATAAATAAACAATAAATATCAAGAACGCAAGATGAAGAGTCCTTGAAAGTGAATCCATTGGTTGTAGACAGTGACGGGGCAAGTGAAGTTGAGTGAAGTTATCCCCTTTGGCTCTAGAACCTGATGGTTGAGGGCAATAACTGTTCCTGAACCTGGTGATGTGGGTCCTGAGGCTCCTGTACCTTCTTCCTGATGGCAGCAGTGGGAAGAGAGCATGTCCTGGGTGCTGGGGGTCCCTGCTGGTGGATGCTGCTCTCCTGTGACAATGCTCTACGCAGATGTGCTCAGTGTTGGGGAGGGCTTTACCCCTGATGGACTAGGCTCTACCCTCTACTTTTTGTAGGAATTTCCAATCAAGGGCATTGGTGTTTCCATACCAGGCCATGATGCACCAGTCAATATACTGTTCGCCACACATCTGTAGGGGTTTGTTAAAGCTTGAGAAGTCATGTGGAATCCTTGCTAACCTACTGCCATGCTGTCTTCAAAATGGCACCTGGGCTCTGGGCCCAGGACAGGTCCTCCAAACTGATAACACCAAGGAATTTAAAGTTGCTGACCCCTCTCCACTTCTGATTCCCCAATAAAGACTGGCTCATGGACCTCCGGTTTCTTCTTCCTGAAGTCAATAATCAGCTCCCTGGTCTTTCTGACATTGAGTGAGAGGTTGTTGTTGTGGCACCACTCAACCACTCCCTATATACTGATACGTCATCACCTTTTGCCCTCTTCAAGTCATCCAATGAATCGAGAAGCCCTCGAGTCTAACAACCATGTCCTGATTGAGCCATGCCTCCATAAAACACAGAACACAGCAATTCCTCATTTCCCTCCAATACAGCTGTTTTGCCCTTAGCTCCTCAATCCTGTTTTCCGGTGACCGTACATTTGCTGGGTAGAGGAACTCCTTTCATTCCACGGCATTTCAGTCTAGCTTGGAGTCCTCCCCTCCTGCCCTCCTTCTCTTCTGGCCATGGCAATGTACCCTCATCCATTTAAAAGTGCCGAATCTGCATTCCTGAAAGCTGGATCCTTTAGGATATTGTAAAATTGCTAGTTCATTAAGATGGTTCAAAAGTACCTTACAAAGTGAAACTATAAGCTGCATATCACAGCGATAGTAGGTCAGAAGAGGTATATATAGTAGTTCTCTGAGCTGCCCACAAAACATTGCTGTGTATCGACAGTGCTATTTTGATCAGCTTGGAATAATCTGGCTATTCTCAGACCTCTCTTATTAACAAGGTGCTTTTGCTCACAGAATTGCCACTCACTGGATGTTTTTACTGGTTTTCGCACCATTCTCTGCTCTAGAGACTGTTGTGCAAGAAAACCCCAGCAGATCAGCAGCTTCTGAGATACTCAAACCACCCCATCTGGCACCAGCGATCATTCCACTGTCAAAGTCACTTAGATCACATTTCTTCCCCATTCTGATGTTCGGTTTGAACAACAACTGACCTCTTGACCATGTCTGCTTGCTTTTATGCATTGAGTTACCTCCACATGATTGGCTGATTAGATATTTGCATTAATGAGCAGGTGTACAGGTGTACCTAACAAGGTGGCCACTGAGTGTATTTTGCCCACTGCAGCCAGGGAGAGCATGGGACCATTTTTTAATAACTGCAAAGATTATCATTGATTTGAACTTCATCATCTCCAAGCTGAGTGCTGGATCCATTGGCAAAATTCACAGTTCACAAGTCACAGATGCATTAGAGAGGTTAAAAACCCTGACTCCAGGAAAGCCAAATCCTTGCCCTCTCTTGAAAGAGAGCAACGATCTATAAATTTGCATGCATAGCAGTGTTCTTGTCAAAGATATTTGGATATGCGCCCAGCTTCCAGAGTTTAGGCACTCTGAATCTCTGGAACATGGACTGCTGGTGTGACCCCTCTAAAGATTCAGACCCGCCCGCTGATTGGCGGCCACATTTCAGCATCAGGATTTTAATATTTAAACAGCACCTGAACTGAGGTTCGGCACTCAGTCATCAGCTGTACTTTGGAATCTCACCTGGCGTCTAGATTAGAACCCTGCCCTCGTCACAGTCTGGTATTGGGTCCCAATTCTAGTCCTGGAAACTCCAGCACTTGGATCCTAACCATCCTTGTCTAGGTCTCAGTATGACTGAGCCAACGTGGACCCAGCGGGGTATCGGAGCCTTCCGTCAGCTGAGGCCGGCCACAGCGAGAAGATTTCAAAACCGATCTGGGAGAATCACAACCTCCAGGTCGCCATGCGCCAACGGTCATTAGGAGAAAGTCAGAATCGCTTGGGTAAGGTTGTCAATCACTCGACGGAGTCAGGACATTTTCCAACCCTGGACAGATTCCGCAGTGACCCAGGTTCTTGCCACGGCTTCCTCTCTCGGTCTTAGTTAGTGTTTGACCTCCAACCGTCCTGGTTCCCTATACAGCGCAGAAAGATGACCTTCATGACCTCTCTCCTGACTGGGAGAGCCCTGGCCTGGGCCACCACTCATTGGGAGCACAGGTCGGAGATCTGCTCTGGTTCAGAAGAATTCATGAATGCCATGAAGAGGGTGTTCCATCACCTCACCAGGGCTAAATGAGCCCCCGACCATCTGATGAAGATGTGTCCGGGTAGTCGGCCAGCAGCCACGGACTCTGAGGCGAGTTAAAAGATGTCCTTGCCTTGGGAGAGCCAGTAGAGGACTTAGAGGTTCTGATCAGTCCATCCACCTGGAAAGATGGCCCGGCAGAGTGACAATGGGACTATCTCAGGAGGTCAAAGAGGGTTAGCCCAAGCCCGGCCTCAACACGTTACAGTTCCACTTCCCAACCTCAGTCAACGATCAGCGCAGGATCCCGTCAAGCCAATGCAAACTGGCCACCCAAGGCTCTCTGCTGATGAGAGATCCCAGCGTCAGAGTCAGGGTTGCTGCCATTACTGTGGGGAAGCAGGTCACCTGTGAGCCAGAAGTCTGTAGTTTCAGGAATTGGGAAAACTGCTGATACCGTCCAGTGTCAGGAGGACTGTGATGGTAGCAGCCATTATCCCTAAGCCTACTGATTCTAGGGTCAAGTTCAGATCATTCAACCAGAATGGATACACGTGGAGGACACTGGTTTCCACATCATCAATTCTCCTCACATACCCCTGATCCTTGGGCACCCGGGGTTGTCTGTGAACTGGAAGGAAGGGAGGATCATTGCATGGTCAAGTTTTGAAAAAGGGTATGTTTTCAGTTTGGTGTTCCGACCCCCAGACTCTCCCCAGACCAGCCGCCAATGAGGAGGCAGACTTTTGTTTGGGGTAACCTGGAGCCTTTGGGAGACCGAGTCTGGCCTCCAAAGGCAGACGACTGGCTCCAGTCAACAGGACAGTGCGAGTCCTGACCCTGTCTAGCCGGTGGTGCGCAGAAACTAGAGAGAGGGAGAGAGTCAAGGAGACACCCTAGCAGCCAAGCCTACGGGAAGCAGTCCCCAGATCCTGTCTCAGAGAAAGGTTCCAAAGCAGACCCTCGGACCAGTCACAGGAGGGCAAAAACTATTCACAGCATCTTGTTACTGTCGTCTGAGGATATGGATAAGGATTTGGACTCTGAAGACTAGTGAACCTATGGAGGAGACTGTGGCATCTGCCAGATTACCTCCTGCTACCCAAGCAGCCTCAGGAGTTGTCCTTGGAGGGATGTTCGAGGATAGTTGCAGCACCCAAGCCAGTCGAAAGGCCCTCTGTCTACAAGAGATCTTCAGGAAGGAAACGGTTTCAAGTGTCCTACCACACCGACCCTACGTTTGTGCACCTGACATACAGCTTAGTACTTGTCCTCCACGGGGTCGACTATACATGCTGTTAGGCCCAGAGAGAAGTGATAAGGAGCAGTTTATAAAGGAGGGTCTTGCAATGGGATTCATTCAGCCCTCCACCTCACCAGCCAGTCTCTGCTTCTCCATCATACAGAAAAAGGACAGGTCTGCGGCTATGCATTGATTATAGAGAGCTGAATCGCATAACGGCCAAAAATCGTTACCCCCCTTCCACCCGTAAACACTGCCTTCAAGGTTGTCCAAGGGGCAAGAGTATTCTCAAAGCTAGACTTGTGGAGTGTGTACAGTCTGATCCTCATAAAGGAGCATGATGAGTGAATGACTGCATTCAACTACTGACAGGGCACCATAAGTACCTGGCCATGCCCTTTGGCCTTGCTAACATGCCAGCAGGTTCCAGGCCTTTATAAACGACATGCTCTGGGATGCTCTCCATAAATATGCCTTTGTCTACTTGGATGACATCCTAATTTTCTCTAAATCCATGGAGGAGCATTTCGCTCATGTCAGAAATATCTTAGCGGCTTCTAGAGCATGTTAAGCTGGAAAATTCTGAATTTCAGTTCCTTTATTGGGTTTTATCATCTCTAACAACCATCTTAAGGTGGACCCTACTAAGACACAAGCAGTCAGAGATTGGCCACATCCATCCTGTGTGAAACAAGTCCAGTTGCTGGGATTTGTCAACACTTACCAAGAGTTCATCAAGAACATCAGCTCAGTATTGGCTCCACTGACAGCACTAACTAAGAGATCCACGGGCTCTTTTGTTTAGACTACCAAAGCAGAGGCTGCTTTTGCAGAACTCAAACAGTGGTTCACAACAGTTCCCATGATGTTCTTACTCAACCCAGACCTTCCCTTCATCATAGAGGTGGATGCCTCGGACGTCGGAGTGTGTGCAGTGTGGCCTCAATAAACACCTCTGGACAATAAACTGCCTAAACGGCTATCCCCAGCAGAGGATATTGGAAATAGAGAGCTCCTCAGGTCAGGTTAGCTATGGAGGAATGCCGTCACTGGCTTGAGGGGGCCCAGAACCCTTTTATTGTATTCAGGAAGCCAAAAAATTCCAGGCAGGCCAGGTGGTTCCTTTTCTTTAACTGGTTCAATTTCGATCTGACTTATTGACCAGGGTCAAAGAATCAAAAAAGGATGCCTTGTCCCGTCATTTCAATGAATCCAAAGAGAGGAGCTGCCAACCACCATTTTGCCCTAAGCTAGGGTGATAATACCCATTCATTGGAGAATCAACGTCCTTGTGCACAAGGGGAGATTCCAAAAAACGGTCCTCCGGGTCATCTGCTCCTCCCAAGTTCTGTTGGATCTGAGGTACTACAGTGGGGACACACATAAAATGACCACTCACCCTGGGGTTGCCAGAACCCTTGAGTCCATTAAGAGAAGATACTGGTGGCCTGGAATGGCTAAGGAATTCTGACAATACATACAGGGATGTGAGGTGTATGCCCAGAACAAGGAGCCCCACTCACAACCTCTACCCAATCCGGACAGACCTTGGGCACACATCTCCATGGTCTTCGTCATGGGTCTTCCTCCTTCCAAGGGGAAGACCGTCATCATGGTAATTGGGGAAAGTCTTCTCGAAAGCCTGCAAATTTATTGCTTTGCACTACCATAAGCCATGGAGAGGGCTGATTGTCCCGCATCAAACCTTCAAGATCCACAGATTTCTGGTGGACATTGTGTGAGATCAGGGTCCACAATTCATGCCATGTTTTGGCGGGACATTCTGCACACTACAGCAAACTTTTGCTCTGGGCTTCATCCACCATCCAGCAGACAGACAGAGCAGGTGAACGGGATATGGAACGAACCCGGAGATGCCTGGCCTCAGAAAAACCAGACAAGTGGTGCGACCGTTTCCTATGGGCAGAGGTCACCCA
Source organism: Mobula birostris (assembly GCF_030028105.1). Taxonomy (NCBI): domain Eukaryota; kingdom Metazoa; phylum Chordata; class Chondrichthyes; order Myliobatiformes; family Myliobatidae; genus Mobula; species Mobula birostris. The sequence continues at coordinate 3,253,157 of NC_092370.1, read as the reverse complement.
CAACACTTTACAATACTCTAGCATGGAATGTCCCCATTCGAATGCCATTTTGGGTATTCTTCACTGCTCTTTCCTGAGAAGAAAGTCAAGGTCGGGGTCCCTGCGGATGAAGATCTCATCCGGTACTGCAAGGAAAACTAGACGAGGGCAAGGGAGATTTTAACTGACTATGGAAGCTTTGTGACTGGTTATCAAATGTATCCCTACCATCTTTTGGCCTTAACAGACACAAACTTAAAGATACTGATTGCAGTGTTTCGACAGTAAACACGACCATCTTCCTTGTGCAGAAGTTAGTCAAATGACAAGTCTCCCCAGCACCACCTCCTGAAAAAAGCCCTCTCAAGTGAACAGGGCATGGGCGGAGCTTAATGCTCAATCTTGATTGGCTGGATATGAACTGCCTATTCCTGATTAATTTGTTTGAATTGGCCTTGATCTGACTGGTCAATTTTTTTTAGGCCAAACCCTCTTTAGAAGTTATTGTCCCACTATGGGATGTCGAGGCTTTGAGGAGGGTGCAGAAGAGGTTTACAGGATGTTGCCTGGATTAGAGGGTAGGAATGTGCTATAACAAGAAGTTGGACAAATCTGGGTTGTTTTATCTGGAGCAGTGGAGACTGACGGGAGATCTGATAGAGGTTTATGAGATTATGAGAGTCATAGATAGAGTACACAGGACAGACCTTTTCCCCAGGATTGAAATGTCTAATACCAAAGGGCATGCATGCATTTAAGGTGAGAGGGGGTAATTTCTGAGAAGTGAAGTGTTTTACAGAAAGTAGTGGATGCCTGGAATGCGCTGTCTGAGGTGGTGGTAAAGGCAGATAGACAGGCACTGAATGGCAGAGTGGACTCGCTGGACCAGATGGCATAATTCTGCTCCTATGTCTTATGGCACATTAATGTCAGGAAAATGGAAGGATAAGGATGTTGTGTGACAGAGAGGATTAGTTTAGTTGGCCATTTGATGACTAATTTAATTAGTTTGGCACAATATTGTGAGCCAGTTGAGCCTATTCCTGTGCTGTAAGGTTCTATGTTCGAAACATACCGTTAAATGAAACGTTTTACATCAACGACCAACAGAGTCCTGTGACGGGGTCCTGAATTACCCCTATGAACTGTGCTCATTTACCCCTATTAACTGTGCTTTTGAAAAGAGAGAGAGTTATTTAACACCAACAACTTGTTTGTAAAAGAGAGAGAGAGAGAGAGAGAGAGAGAGAGAGAGAGAGAGAGAGAGAGAGAGAGAGAGGAAGACTAACTGTTGGACTGTCACTTTAAGAAACGAGAAAGCACTGGTTGACTGTTGGATTTCTGAAGTGGAGACAGCACCGAGCAGCTCATAAGTTGCTATGGTGATCAAGGGCGTTATTAAACGGACAATTGATGTTATGATTTTCGGCAGGTTGTTGATACTACTTCAAGGACTTTTGCCTGCTTGCATTTCTTTCACAGAGAAAGGAAGGAGGAGTTATTTGAATGACAGTTGTTGCTCAGCACGGGAAGATAAAATAGGAGGTCAGGTGGTAGACCTCAGACACATGTTCTGGACACTGAATGAGCATTGTTGTGCCCGCAGGAAAAGTGGGTTTTGGAGGATCGATCTGTCACTCGTGCAGTGGAAAGAGGAAAGGGGTTGACTGGTGGGGAGTTGTCCATGTGTCCACTCTTGCCTGGGGGATAGCTCCACCACAGAAAACCGGTCCCCTTTGTTAAAGTCACAGTCGGTGACCTTTAAAGGATTTCAAAGGACAACAAGATCGACAGTGTCAGCTCACCTGAAGACTCAAATCTCTCCCTCTCTCTCCATCACTACTCAACTCAATACCACGAACTGAACTGAACTTTACTCATCATCATAAGACTGTATCTTTTTACCCCAGACGTAAAGAAGCTTGGTTTTTCATACATATATTTCCACACTTACTGATATACTTACTTATATAATCATTGCTATCCTGTTTGATTTATCTACATTTATATTACTGTATTGCATAGTAACTAATAAATATTATTAGTTTATAGCAATACGAGACTCCATAGTGTTTTCCAACTCTGCTAGTTCTTTATTCCCGTCATGGGGTACGTGACAGTCCAAAGTATGTGCTGGCAGCAATTTGCAAGTGCCACCATTCTTCCGACACCAACATAACATGCCCTCAACTAACCATAACCAATACGTCTTGTACTGTAGATGGAGACCAGAACACCCAGAGGAAATCTCCACAGTCATGAGGAGAACATACAAACAGCACACAGTGATGGGGAGAACGTACAAACTCCTTACAGTGAACCCTGATTGCGAAAGCTGTAAAAAGCGATCATAACCGCTAAGCCACCGTGCTTCCTCAAAGTTGTAGAAACTCTGATAAAATTTTTATCTGGTTCAGAATATTTAAAAAGGTTTTAAATTCATCTTTATTTAAAAATAATACATAAATCTTTCAATCTGTGGCAATTCTTGTTGATGCGCCTTGTTTCATAAATTTAAATATTACATGTCACAAGCATTGTAAAGACCATACACGTGGGAGCAGAATTAGGCTATTAGGCCCATTGAGTCTGCTCCAGCATTTGATTATGACTGATTTATATTGTGTAGAAATTTTGTAAAATTATGCATCCCCTAGATAATTACTGCATCTTTTTATCATTATGTCTGAAAAGGCAAAAGCGAATTTGTCACATCTGATGCTCTGTGATTCTTTCCGTGTCACGCCAGATTGCAGTTTATTTTCCTGTCTATTTTCAGCATCCAGGACAACTCCGCAGTACATCTAGAACATCAACAGTTCAGCACAGGGACAGGCCTTTCGGCCTAATCCAATTAAATTAGTCATCAAATGGCTGACCAATCTAATCCCTTCTGTCTACACAATGTCCACATCCTTCCATTTTCCTCATATTCATGTGCCGAACTAAACATCTTTTAAAAGTCTCTAATGTATCTGCCTCTACCACTACCCCAGGCAGCACATTCCAGGCACCCACCACTCTGTGTAAAAAAACTTGCCCCTCACTTCTCCTTTGAAATTACTCCTCTCACCTTAAGTGCATACACACTGGTATCAGACATTTCAACCCTTGGAACTCCAGCCCTAGTTTGCAAATCTTAAAATCCTGTTCTGAATTTTCCTACAACATTTTCCTCATAATGAATCTGGGATTGCTCATTGTTCCCATCAGATAGGATACCTCCTGATAAAGGGTCTTGGCCCAAAACTCCAACTGTTTTTTTCTTTCCATAGATGCTGCCTGGCCTGCTGAGTTTCTCCAGCATTTTGTGTGTGTTCCTTTAGATGGGATACCTCTTACGTGGTAGAGGCTATTTACATTAGGGTTATTTTAGAAACTCTTTGATAGGCACATAGATGACAAGAAAAATTGAGGGTTATGTATGAGGGAAAGGTTAGGCCGATCTTCAAGTTCAAGGTTTAAACGTTTGAAGTAAATTCATGATCTAAGTACATGCGTCACCAGACACAACCCTGAGATTCACTTTCTTGCTGGTATACCCAATAAATCCACAACAGAATCAATGAAAGACTACACCAACTTGATCTTAGACCTAGACTTTAAAAGACAGCACAACATTATGAACCAAAGGGCTTCTACGATGCTGAAAAGTTCTATGTTTAAAACTTTGTCTCAATCTCTCACTTCAGAACTTTCTCCAACATCTTCAAAACCTAGAAACCTCACTAACTTCCAAAAATCCTAGAACCTGCTTCCACAATAATTTGATGTCTTTTTCCACACACCCCTCAGTATAATTAGACTCAGATCCACACCAGTAGAGCTAGGACTTGCATTCTATGACTCCAGAGCCTCTCAAAATCAGTACTGCAGTTAGCAACACGCACAAAATGCTGGAGAAACTCAGCCTCTATGGAGAGGAATGAACAACTGACGTTTTGGGCCGAGACTCTTTCTAACAATGTTTTAGAGTTTAATAAGAATGCCACTGCACGGTATCAGAAAAAGCTGCATAGGGCTCCATCATGAGCACTATCCTCCCCAGCATCAAGGACATCTTTAAAAGGTAGCATCCCATCATTAAGGACCCCCATCACCCAGGGCATACTCTCTTCTCATTGCTATCATCCAGGAGTTACAGAAGCCTGAAGATACACACTCAATGTTTCAGGAACAGTTTCTTCCCCTCTGCCATCCAAGTTCTGAGTGGCCGAATCCATACACAATACCTCACTACTTTTTTATTTTTTATAACTCTCTTTTTGCACGATTTAATTTTTTTATGTACAAACATTTGTATATATAGTTTTTTATTATATATTGCAATGTACTTCTACCGCCAAACAAATGTACTGATGTTACACCTGATTTTTGATGGACTGCGAGCTACATCTGTCTGTGTCATTTCGTACCAAGCTATTAGAGAATGGAAGACCCTGTTGGCCAATTTATAAGATAATCTGAAAATCACTGCTGAATAAGACAGGAAAACAATTTGTAAATTCATTTATTTCAAAATCAGAGAAAAATAATTTAAGGATAAACTGAGTCCTGACGAAGGGTCTAGGCCTGAAACATCGACTGCACCTCTTCTTCGAGATGCTGCCTGGCCTGCTGCGTTCACCAGCAACTTTGATGTGTGTTGTTAAGGATAAACTTACAATGATAATTTTGTAAGTTTGTTGTGTAGTTTTGCATTATGCCAGATGAAGTTTCCAATACTGCAATGGACTGTATTTATAATTTTCTTTATTGAGATACAACATGGAACAGACCCAACGAGCCACAACACCCAGCAATCTATTTAACCCTAACCTATTCACAGGACAACTTACAATGCCCAATTAACCTAGTGACCGGTGCGTCTTTGAACTGTGGGAGGACACCAGAGCACCTGGAGAAAACCTACTCCTTACAGTGTCGGAATTGAATTCCAAACCTCGACACCCTGAGCCATAATAGAATCACGCTAACCACTATACTAATGTGCCATCTTAATGTATTAATTTCACTGCAGTCTAAATTAATTGGTTTGTGATTTGAGTGAAGTATTAATCCCTGACCTCTGACAACCACAGCACATCGCGCTGGAATGCCCCGAGCTCTGCAGTAACCACTACATCACCATTTCTGAATTTATATTAATCTGCTTATCAAACACTGAAATGAGGAACAATATTTATTTAAAATAATTCACATGGATTGAATTGGCAAGGAGAATTAAAAAAATGAGTTTTAAACTAGTAATTCAGTGTCCAAACAAATGAACTGCTTCCTTGTAGTTGAAGAGTGGAATTTATTTCTCCAGAAAAGGAATCAATGACCCGTTCTGTTGTAAATGGTCTACGTTGTTGAAGCTGGATCATGACAGGCATACAGTAATGAAAAGAATCCTATTTATTTTTTATTCCATTCTTCCTTCTCCTTTCTTTCAGATACAACTTCTTTAAGATATGGCTGAAGGTAGTGTATATCCTAGAAGACAAAGAAAACTTATTTTGTTAAGTTCTGTAAATATCTGAAGAACAGGGCATTTATAGTCACAGTCAAAGAACCCTACAGCACTGAAACAAGCTCTTCAGCCCATCTAGTCCATGCCAAACTATTCACCTGCCTATTCCCATCCATCTGCACCTGGACCATAGCCCCCCATACCCCTACCATCCATGAACTTACCTAAACTTCTCTTTAATGTTGAAATCAAATAAAAATCCACACTTTACCCCCACTCTGAGTGAAGAAGTACCCCTCCAGGTCCCTTTTAAGCACTTCACCTTTCACCCTTAACCCATGACCTCTAGATCTCATCTTACCCACTCTCGGTGGAAAAGGCCTGCTTGCATTTATCCTATCTATACCCCTCATAATGTTGTATCATCATCGTTATTATGTGCCATGTTGTATGACTTTTGACCATGGTTGTTCTTGGCAAATTCTTCGACGGAAGTGATTTGCCATTGCCTTCTTCTGGGCAGTGTCTTTACAAGATGGGCTTAGAAAAATAGAGGGCTATGGGTAACCCTAGATAATCTCTAACATAAGGACATGTTCGGCACAGCTTTGTGAGCCGAAAGGCCTGTATTGTGCTGTAGGTTTTCTATGTTTCTAAGAGGGGAGACCCCAGCCATTATCAATACTCTTCAGGGATTGTCTGCCTGGTGTCAGTGGCCTCCTAACCAGGACTTCTGATATGCTCCAGCTGCTCGTATGACCATCCACCTGATCCCATGGGCTTCACGTGATCCTAATCGGTGGAGGGTGCTAAGCAGGTGCTACACCTTGCCCAAAGGTAACCTACAGGCTAACAGAGGGAAGGAGCATCTTACACCTCCTTTGGTAAGGACGTATCTCCACACCGCCACCCATAAGGTTGTATACCTCTATTGAATCTCCCCTCATTCTCCTACGCTTCAAGGGTTTATATAAAAATTTTACTTTTTCATGTTAGTAAAAAAAAATTAGTGTAAGGAGAACGAGAATGACCAAAAACAAGAGGTGGTAAATACATTAGGAAATATTTTGTCAGGAGAATAGTTCAAAAGTGAAACTAATTACCAGTACAGGAAGTTAAATTGTGAGCATGGCTCTATTTGTAGCACTGAACAGATTATGCTGGTACAATTTGATAAAGTCAAGTAGAAAGCTACCCTAGTGGAGTATCGTTTGTTCATTATGTGCCATGTCACATGGCGTGGGCTATCGTGGTCTTTCCATGACCGTGATTGTTTTTGGTAATTCTTTTCTACAGAAGTGGTTTGTCAATGCCTTCTTCTGGGCAAAGGAGTATAACTAATGGCAATAGTCCCTTGGACCAAAGAGAATGTAGATCATAAAAGCAAGCCAGTTAGGGTTGTCCAAAACTGTGATGTGTGTTTAGGCAGAGAGGCAACATTTTCACACAGACGGGGAACTGAGGAAGTGGTTGGGGTAGGTACAATAGCATCATTCAAGAAGCACTTGGAGGTACATGGAGGAATGGGAGCTTACACCTATGGGATGACTACAGGAAATTGGGTCAGTATGGATTCACTGCTCTGTGACTCAGCCTCATATTGATATACAGGACATTACAGCACAGTACTTGCCCTTCAGCCCACGATGTTAAGCTAATCTTTTAACCTACTCTTAACTTCAATCTAACCCTTCCCTCCTACATAACTCCCCATTTTCCCATCTAAGAGACTCTTAAATTGACACTACGTATCTGCCTCTACCACCACCCCTGGCAGGGTATTCCATGCACCCACCACTCTCTGTGTGAAGAACTTACCTCTGACAACTCTTAAACTTCCGTTTAAGAGCCGAGAGGTAATGTTGCAGCTATGTAGGACCCTGGTCAGACCCCACTTGGAGTACTGTGCTCAGTTCTGGTCACCTCACCGCAGGAAGGATGTGGAAACCATAGAAAGGGTGCAGAGGAGATTTACAAGGATGTTGCCTGGATTGGGGAGCATGCCTTATGAGAATAGGTTGAGTAAACTCGGCCTTTTCTCCTTGGAGCGACGGAGGATGAGAGGTGACCTGATAGAGGTGTATAAGCTGATGAGAGGCATTGATCGTGTGGGTAATTTAACCAATTTCCCCTGGGATCAATAAAGTATGACTATGACTATGACTATGGGTAGTCAGAGGCTTTTCCCTAGGGCTGAAATGGCTAGCATGAGAGGGCATAGTTTTAAGGTGCTTGGAAGGTAGGTATAGAGGAGATGTCAGGGATAAGTTTTTTTACGCAGAGAGTGGTGAGTGCGTGGAATGGGCTGCCAGCGGCAGTGGTGGAGGCAGAAATGATAGGGTCTTTTAAGAGACTCCTGGATAGGTACATGGAACTTAGAAAAATAGAGGCCTATGGGTAAAGCCTAGGTAGTTCTAAGGTAGGGACATGTTCGGCACAGGTTTGTGGGCCGAAGGGCCTGTATTGTGCTGTAGGTTTTCTATGTTTCTAACTCCCTATATTTTTCTCCAATCATCTTAAAATTACTCCCCCTTGTACTTGCACGCTGAGAAACTCTCTGGCTGTCCACTCAATCTATTCATCTTGTCCGCCTCTCATCCTCCTTCACTCCAAAGAGAAAAGCCCTAACTTGCTCAACCTGTTCTCATAATACAGGCTCTCTAATTCAGGCAGCGTCCTGGAAAATCTCCTCTGAACTCTTTCTAAAGCTTCCACATCCCTCTATAATGACATAAAGTCAAGTATATTGTCATTTAACTACATACATGTATATAACGTAAATAACCAGATAAGGTACAGTGGCATGCAAAAGTTTGGGCACCCCTGGTCAAAATTTCTGTTACTGTGAATAGCTAAGCGAGTAAAAGATGACCTGATTTCCAAAAGGCATAAAGTTAAAGATGACACATTTCTTTAATATTTTAAGCAAGAATACTTTTTTATTTTCATCTTTTACAGTCTCAAAATAACAAAAAAGGAAAAGGGCCCGAAGCAAAAGTTTGGGCACCCTGCATGGTAGTACTTAGTAACACCCCCTTTGGCAAGTATCACAGCTTGTAAACGCTTTCTGTAGCCAGCTAAGAGTCTTTCAATTCTTGTTTGGGGGATTTTTGCCCATTCTTCCTTGCAAAAGGCTTCTAGTTCTGTGAGATTCTTGGGCCGTCTTGCATGCACTGCTCTTTTAGAAACATAGAAACATAGAAAATAGGTGCAGGAGTAGGCCGTTCGGCCCTTCGAGCCTGCATCGCCATTTATTATGATCATGGCTGATCATCCAACTCAGAACACCACCCCAGCCTTCCCTCCATACCCCCTGACCCCCGTAGCCACAAGGGCCATATCTAACTCCCTCTTAGATATAGCCAATGAACTGGCCTCAACTGTTTCCTGTGGCAGAGAATTCCACAGATTCACCACTCTCTGTGTGAAGAAGTTTTTCCTAATCTCGGTCCTAAAAGGCTTCCCCTCTATCCTCAAACTGTGACCCCTCGTTCTGGAAAACGAGGTCTATCCACAGATTCTCGATGATGTTTAGGTCAGGGGACTGTGAGGGCTATGGCAAAACCTTCAGCTTGCACCTCTTGAGGTAGTCCATTGTGGATTTTGAGGTGTGTTTAGGTTCATTATCCTGTTGTAGAAGCCATCCTCTTTTCATCTTCAGCTTTTTTACAGACAGTGTGATGTTTGCTTCCAGAATTTGCTGGTATTTAATTGAATTCATTCTTCCCCCTACCAGTGAAATGTTCCCCATGCCACTGGCTGCAACACAAGCCCAAAGCATGATCGATCCATCCCCGTGCTTAACAGTTGGAGAGGGGTTCTTTTCATGAAACTCCGCACCCTTTTTTCTCCAAACATACTCTTGCTCATTGTGGCAAAAAAGTTCTATTTTAACTTCATCAGTCCACAGGACTTGTTTCCAAAATGCATTAGGCTTGTTTAGATGTTCCTTTGCAAACTTCTGACGCTGAATTTTGGCTGCAATGAGCAAAGGTATGTTTGGAGAAAAAAGGGTGCAGAACTTCATGAAAAGAACCCCTCTCCAACTGTTAAGCACAGGGTGGATCGATCATGCTTTGGGCTTGTGTTGCAGCCAGTGGCATGGGGAACATTTCATAGGCAGAGGGAAGAATGAATTCAATTAAATACCAGCAAATTCTGGAAGCAAACATCACACCGTCTGTAAAAAAGCTGAAGATGAAAAGGGGATGGCTTCTACAACAGGATAATGAACGTAAACACACCTCAAAATCCACAGTGGACTACCTCAAGAGGCACAAGCTGAAGGTTTTGCCAGGTCCTCACAGTCCCCCGACCGAAACATCATCGAAAATCTGTGGATAGATCTCAAAGGAGCAGTGCATGCAAGACGGCCCAAGAATCTCACAGAACTAGAAGCCTTTTGCAAGGAAGAATGGGCGAAAATCCCCCAAACAAGAATTGAAAGACTCTTTGCTGGCTACAAAAAGTGTTTACAAGCTGTGATACTTGCCAAAGAGGGTGTTACTAAGTACTGACCATGCAGGGTGCCCAAACTTTTGCTTCGGGCCCTTTTCGTTATTTGTTATATGGAAACTGTAAAAGATGGAAATAAAAATGTATCTTGCTTAAAACATTAAAGACATGTGTCATCTTTAACTTCATGCCTTTTGGAAATCAGGCCATTACTCGCTTAGCTATTCACAGTAACAGAAATTTTGACCAGGGGTGCCCAAACTTTTGCATGCCACTGTATATAGAAAGGAGACGTTTCTTCAAACCAGAGTGTAAAGTACACCAGTACACAAAACAGACGATAACTTCTGGAGGATAATCTACAGATGAATCACACATAAATAACAAATTAAGGTGTATTAATATTAAATATTGTAAGGTATGGGACAGATTAACTAGTGACACTTCGAATACGATATTGCAACTGTGGTCTAACCAGGGTTTTATAGAGCTGCAACATTACCTCACCGCTCTTGAACTCAAAGGACTCTTGAGTTCCTATTCTGGTAAAACTCTGCCCTTTTTCTAATTTTAAAGGGCCGGAACGAAAAAGGGACGGAAGACACAAGGCAAGACACTCACATGTGCAGATTGATAATATCGAAGCACTGAATTTGATGCTTCCAACACTTCACCACATTGTTATCAGCTATATAGTTGCAATAGGTGATTAAAAATTATCCAAATATACACTCTGTGGCCACTTTATTAGATACACCTTGTTAACGGAAATATCCCATCAGCCAATCAAGTGGCAGCAGCTCAATGCATAAAAGCATGCAGACATGGTCAAGAGGTTCCGTTGTTATTCATATCAAACATCAGAATGGGGAAGAAATGCGATCTAAGTGACTTTGACTGTGGAGTGATGACTGGTGCCAAACAGGGTGGTTTGAGTACCTCAGAAATCGCTAATCTCCCGGGTTTTCACTTACAACAGTCTCTAGAATTTACAAAGGATGGTGCAAAAAACCCCCAAAAAACACACAGTGCGCGAGAGTTCTGTGGGTGAAAACGCCTTGTCAATGAGACAGGTCAGAAGAGAATGGCCAGACTGATTCAAGCTGACAGTAATTCAAATAAACATGCATAAAACAGTGGAGTGCAGAAGAGCATTTCTGAATACACAACATGGTGAAACGAAGACCACACTGACTTCCGCTTCCGTACCTAATAAAGTGGCCACTGTATATCAGTACAGTGCTTCATAGTCACAAAAAGTCAGCGATCAAATTGTACCTCTTCATACTTGACCCACATCTCTTTGGGAAGGATCTGGTGCTTCATGCTCAAGTCCAAAGCTCGCTTTATGCGGAACATTCTATCATTGTAAAGGTTCTCCGGCAACCTTCTCACAGCCTCCTTCACATCATCATCTTCGTACAGAGTGTCATCTCGCATAAGACCTGCAAAAACAATGGGCATAGCAAATTCAGAAAACGCAACATGACACTGACTTCTTTAAATTAAAAAATTCAGTATGTTTAAAGATTAGCTTTATTCGTCACATGTACGTCGAAACGCTGCAGGAAGGGGGAAGGAGCCAGAATAAGAAAGTTGGGGGACAGGGAGGAGGAGGGGGACAGGGAGGAGGAGGAGGACATGCTAAAAGGTGGTCGGTGAAGGATATGCTTTCTGCCTAGTGAGGCAGCTGTCAACAATGAAGTGGATTTTGCTCTGTTTTCCAGCAGGTGAGAGTACAACAACATTTGTAAAAAACATTTAAATATACAAGTAAAAAACAAATGGTTGCCTGATGGCTGCTGGGAAAGATATCGCAGGAACCCTGGAAGAGGTTTCTGTCCACCGTTACCTGCATTAGTTGTTATGTGACTGATTTAGTAACAGCTGCTAAAAGATATACCACTGAAGCCATATGGATGGAATCAGGCCATTCAACCCATTGAATCTGCTCTGTCATTCCATCATGGCTGATTTATTCTCCCTCTTGACCCATCCTTCTGCCTTCTCCCGTAACCTTTGATGCCCTGACTAATCACCCTCTGCCTTGAGTAGCTGTAACATCTCCCCTAATCTCTCCTCTACACATCTTACATGGATGTCCTCTGGTATTGGCCATCACCGCCCTGAGAACAATGTGGGAAAAATCAATGAAATAAATAGAGACTTACCCAACTTATTAAATCCTGCAGCATTATAGTACCATTTCCGCAACTTCGGCAGCAAACCAACAGATGCTTTGACTATGGGAAGATGAGAAAAAATGTTACTCTCCTGTAGGACATACCTTAAAATGAGATCACTGAATTGTAGTTAAATGGTCCTTTCTCCATGATGATATACAACAGGGGTTTATACCAAGGAGCCCTACCGTTAACTGAGGGGTCTGTGGACTTTAGCTTAGAACCCCTGATTTGGAGAAATATAGAACACAGTATAGCACAGAAAGAGGTCCTTTGACTCACCAAGGCGTGCCAATTATTGTGCCCCCATGTATACACTGATCCACTTTCATCCCCCTACTTTCTCGTCACACCCTGGTATGGAGGCACCGACGTACGGGTCACAGACACAGCCAAATCCATCACGGGCACAACCCCCACCACCGAGGGCATTTTCAACAGCAGCTGCCCCAAGAAAGTGGCATTCATTGTTAAGGACCTCACATTCAAAAAGTAACATCTCAAAAGAATGACAAGGTTCTGGAATCACTTCTGCGGACTGCAAAATTCCAAATGTAGCTTCACTATTTAGGAAGGCAGAGAGGCAGTAGAAAGGAAATTGTAGGCCAGTTAGCCTGACTTCAGTGATTGGGATCAGTTGGATGACCTTTGGCTCATACAGGAAAGTGAGGAGCAAGAGGCAGGTACCTGAGTGACTGTAGGAGAGGGAAAGGGAGTAAGCAGCCAGTACAGGGTAGCCCTGTGGCTGTTCCTCTCAATAATAAGTACATCGCTGTGGGGGGGGGGGTCAACTTACCAGATGGAAGCAGCAGCAACCAGGTCTCTGATCTGTGGCTCAGAAGGGAAGGGAGGAGAAGAGGGCTGCAATAGTGATAGGGGATTCCATAATTAAAGGAGCAGAAAGCAGATTCGGCATACTTGAAGGAGACACCCAGACGGTATGTTGCCTCCCAGATGTCAAGGTCAGAGATGTCCTGGATCGGGTCCAGGGCATTCTACTGGGGGAGGGTGAACAGCCAGATGTTGTGGTGCATATTGGTACCTATGACATAGGTAGGAAAAAGGAGGTCCTGAAGAGAGAATTTAGGGAGCTAGGTAGAAAACTGAGAAGCAAGATGTCCAGGGTGTAAACTCAGGATTGCCTCCTGGCCACACACCAGTGAGAGTAATAGTATCATTTGGCAGATGAAATGGGAGGCGAACAGCCAGAAGGTGTGGCCCATTTAGGTACCAATGACATGGGTAGGATGAGCGATGAGGTTCTGCATAGGGGAGTTAGGTGCTAGTTAAAAGGCAGGACCTCCAAGGTTATGATCTCAGGATTGCTACCTGAGCCACATGATAGTGAGGCCACAGCTAGGAAGATTATACAGTTTAATACATGGCTAGGGAGTTGGTGTAGGAGGGATTTTTGGATGATTGGGCTCCATTCCAGGGAAGGTGGGACGTGTACAAGCAGGACAGTTTGCCCTGAACTGGAGAGGGACAAATATGCTAGCAGGAAAGTTTGTCAATGCAGCCCATTGAGGTTTAAACTAGAGTTGCAGGGCGATTGGAACCAGAGTGCCAGAACAGTTTGTGGAGAGGTTGTGGAGGCAGATGCTGGTAAGACCTCAAAGTTAGGAATCAAAAGGTTGAACATGGTGTGACTAGTGTCCTGAGCTGCATATATTCCAATGCAAGAAGTATCGTAGGAAAGGCGATTAATAGTGCTGAGGATGAGGTAGCTGGTTTACAAACAGAGGCAGTGAGGAGAGGCTGTTGATGGGTCAAAATTGCAGTCAACAGAATGAGCTGCAACATAAAAGACAGACAAAATCAAAAAGGGTGAACACAGATGTTGTATTTGAATGTGCATAGAATACGGAATAAGGCAGGTGAACTTGCAGCAGAGTTGCAGGTTGTAGGTATGATGTTGTAGGCATCACTGAATCATGGCTGAAAGATTATACCCGAGAGCTTAATGTCCCAGAATACACATTATGTCAAAAGGACAAGCAGGAAGGCAGAGGGGGTGACATGGCTCCGTTGGTAAAAAATGAAATCAAATCATTAGAAAGAGGAGACATAGGGTTGGCAGATGTTGAATATTTGCGGATAAAGCTAAGGAACTGCAAGGGCAAGACCCTAATAGGAGTTGTATACAGACAAGGATGTGGCCTACAAATTACAACAGGAGATAGAAAATGCATGCAAAAAGGGCAATGTTACAATAGTCTGGGGGACTTCAATATGCAGGTAATTGGGAAAATCAGGTTGGTGCTGGATTACAGGAAGGGGAATTTCTAAAGTGCCTGTGAGGTAGCTTTTTAGAGCAGCTCGTGGTTGAGCTCACTGAAGGATCAGCTATTCTGGTCTGGGTGCTGTGCAATGAACTAGAACTGATTAGAGAGCTTAAGGTAAAAGAACCCTTTGGGGAAAGTGATCATAATATGATTGAATATACCCTGAAATTTGAGAAGCTAAGGTCAGATGTATCATTACAGTGGAGTAAAGGGAATTACAGAGGCATGAGAGAGGGGAGTTGTCCACAATTGATTGGAAAATAACACTGGCAGGGATGACAGCAGAGCAGCAATGGCTGGAATTTCTGGAAGCAATCTGGAAGGCACAGGATATATACATCCCAAATAGAAAAAAGTATTCTAAAGGAAAGATGACAAAATTGTGGGTAACAAGAGAAATCAAAGCCAACATAAAAGCCAAAGAGAGAGTATATAATAGAGCAAAAATTATTGGGAAGTTAGATGGTTCAGAAGCTTTTAAAAACCAACAGAAAGCAACAAAAAATTTTGATTGTTAAGGATGCGGTATCAGAGTATACAATAATGTAGGCCAAAGTCAGCATGGTGTCCTACAGGGAAAGTCTTGCCTCACAAATCTGATGGAATTCTTTGAGGAAATACAAGGCAGGAAAGACAAAGGAGAATAGACGAACGTGGTGTTCAGATTTTCAGAAGGTCTTTGACCATATATTCTGCACTGAGGCTGCTTAACAAGATAAGAGCCGATGCCATTACAGGAAAGAAATAAGCAAGGATAGAGCTTTGGCTGATTGACAGGTGCAAAGAGTGGGAACAAAGGGAACCTTTTCTGACGGGCTGCCAGCGACTAGTGGTGTTCCACAGGAGTCTATGTTGGGTCCACTACTTCTTACAGTGGCATGCAAAAGTTTGGGTGCCCCGGTCAAAATTTCTGTCACTGTGAATAGTTAAGTGAGTAAAAGATGAACTGATCTCTAAAAGTCATAAAGTTAAAGATGAAACATTCTTTTCAACATTTTAAGTAAGATTAGTGTATTATTTTTGTTTTGTAAAAATTTAGAGTAGGAAAAAAAAGGAAAGGAGCACCATGCAAAAGTTTGGGCACCCCAAGAGATTTGAGCTCTCAGATAACTTTTACCAAGGTCTCAGACCTTAATTAGCTTGTTAGGGCTATGGCTTGTTCAAGTCATCGTTAGGAAAGGCCAGGTGATGCAAATTTCAATGCTTTATAAATACCCTGACTCCTCAAACCCTGTCCCAACAATCAGCAACCATGGGTTCCTCTAAGCAGCTGCCTAGCCCTCTGAAAATTAAAATTAAATGATGCCCACAAAGCGGAAGGTTATAAGAAGATAGCAAAGTGTTTTCAGGTAGCCGTTTCCTCAGTTCATACTGTAATTAAGAAATGGCAGTTAACAGGAACGGTGGAGGTCAAGTTGAGGTCTGGAAGACCAAGAAAACTTTCCAAGAGAACTGCTCGTAGGATTGCTAGAAAGGCAAATCAAAACTCCCGTTTGACTGCGAAAGACCTTCAGGAAGATTTAGCAGAATCTGGAGTGGTGGTGCACTGTTCTACTGTGCAGCAACACCTGCACAAATATGACCTTATATAGAACAGTACAGCACAGTACAGGCCCTTCAGCCCACAATGTTGTGCCGACCCCCAAACCCTGCCTCCCATATAACCCACCACCTTAATTTCCTCCATAAACCTGTCTAGTAGTCTCTTAAGCTTCACGAGTATATCTGCCTCCACCACTGACTCAGGCAGTGCATTCCACGCACCAACCACTCTCTGAGTAAAAAACCTTCCTCTAATATCCCCCTTGAACTTCCCACTGTCAGATTTCTGAATGCACAATGAATCCATGTACACTACCTCACTATATGTTGCACTAATATGTGTGTGTATATAATCCTTACTGTAAAATAGTTTGTCTTGTATATTCAATGTAGAAATTGCTGCAAATAGCAAATTTCACCACATATGCCAGTGATATTAACCCTGATTCTCATTCATGGGCTCACTGTGTATGACTGTATTTTTCCTCCAGATTTCCCCACTTTATTCTGCATTGTGTTAGTTTTTCCCTTGTTCTCTCTCATTGCACTGTATCTGTCTGTCTCTCTCTATCTGTGTGCCTCTCTCTCTCTGTATCTGTCTGTGTGTCTCTGTATCTGTGTGTATCTCTCTGTGTATCTGTGTAACTGTGTGTCTCTGTGTGTGTGTGTCTCTCTCTGTAACTGTGTGTGTCTCTCTGTGTATGTCTGTCTGTCTATGTGTATCTCTCTGTGTATCCGTCTGTGTCTGTCTCTGTCTGTAACTGTGTGTGTCTCTCTCTGTATCTGTCTGTGTGATCTGTATGTTCACCAGCTAAGACAATGATAAACCGACCCGGACACAACACCTTCACCACGGGGGTGTGCTCCACACTTCGGCCTGGAAGCTGGCTGTCCCCTCACCCACCCCACCGCGAGCAGACAGCACCGGCCCGCACACGGTGAGAGAATCAGCCGGGAGAACGCGAATCTCCGGTCACCGGGACACGCCAAGGTCAGGCTCCGACCACCCCCTCCCCCGTCCCGGTCCCGGTGCGGAGCCGACGCCGAGGGTCGATCTCAATCTTCCCTCCCTCCACTCCGCTGCCCGTTACTGGCCCGCCCCCGTCTCAACACCGGCGACTTTCCCCCGGCCTCAGACCCGCCATTCCTGACCTCGGGCCCGCGCCGCCATCTTCTCCCCGCCGCACTGAGTCAGGTTACCGGGGGCCTGGCTGCGCGCGCGTGCACGCTGTGCGTCGGGCCGTCGTGGCCGATGGGGCGCGCACGTGCGTGCGGCCGCCGTTGCCAAAGGGTGCGTGCGCGTTCACGCGGGGTATTAAAGATTCGAGATTGTTGGATGCTGTCTCCAGTTCCCAAGTGTCACTCCGGATCCGATGCAGCACAAAACACAATAACATAAAAGACATGATGTAATAGAGGGCAAAGGTTAGTGAGAGGCTTTCAAAAACCAACAGGAGGCAACCAAAAAAGTTACTCAGAAGCCAAAGATGAAGTACGAAGGTAAGCCAGCCAGCAATATTAAAGAGGATACCAAAAGTTTCTTCAGGTACATAAAGTGTAAAGGAGAGGCGAGAGTGGATATCAGAGCGCTGGAAAACAATGCTGAAGAGGTAGTAATGGGGGACAAGAAAACGGCGGACAAACTGAATAAGTATTTAGATTATGAAGACACGCAGTCCTATTTTAATGTCATTTAGTAATGCATGCATTAAGAAATGATACAATATTTCCTCCGGTGTGATATCACAAAACACAGGACAGACCAAGACTGAAAAAACTGATAAAACCACATAATTATGACATATAGTTACAACAGTGCAACAATACCATAACTTAATGAAGAAGTCCATGAGCACAGTAGAAAGTTCAAAGTCTCTCAAATGTCCCACATTCACGCAGATGGGAGAAGGAAGAAAAACTCTCCCTGCCATGCCGACCACAATCCGACTCTGAGTCATCCGAAAACTTCGAGCTCTGATCAGCTCTCCGTCACCGAGTACTGAGCGCCATCTCTGTCCGAACGAATCGACCTCCTTCTCGGTCGCCAAAAGCAGGCAAGGCCAGGGATTTTGAGGCCTACCCTCTGAAAGATTCTCGACCACACAGTAACGACAGCAGCGAACGAGCGTTTCAGAAATTTCTCCAGATGTTCCTCTGTGCTTTCACATCCATTCTCCATCAAATCAGAATTGTCCACGGCCCCTATTTAACAGATATGATATCATTTTTCACCGGAGGGCTGCGCAAGCGCAGGCGCGCCACCATCTTCTCCTCCCGCTGTGGAAGACACTAGCAATATGGTGGAAGTTCCAGGCGTCAGGGGTTATGAAGTGTGTGAAGTTACTATAACCAGAGAAAAGGTTCTTGGGAAATTGAAAGATCTGATGGTAGATAAGTCACCTGGACTAGAGTATGTACACCCCAGAGTTCTGAAAGAGGTGGCTGAAGAGATCGTGGAGGCATTAGTAATGATCTTTCAAGAATTACTAGATTCTGGAATGGTTCCAGAAGAATGGAAAATTGCAAATGTCACTCTACTCTTCAAGAAGGGAGAGAGGCAGAAGAAAGGAAACTATTGGCCAGTTAGCCTGACCTCAGTGCTTGGGAAGATTTTGGAGTCGATTTTTAAAGATGAGGTCTCACGGTACTTGGAGGCACATGATAAAATAGGCATGGTTTCCTCAAGGGAAAATCTTGCCTGACAAATCTGTTAGAATTCCTTGAAAAAAATAACAAGCAGGATAGACAAAGGAGAATTAGTTGATGTTGTGTACTTTGACAAAGTGCCACACATGAGGCTGCTTAACAAGCTACAAGCCCATGGTATTACAGGAAAGATTCTAGCATGGATAAAGCAGTGGCTGGTTGGCAGGATCAGAGAGTGGGAATAAAGGGAGCCTTTTCTGGGTGGCTGCTGGTGACTACTCGTGTTCCACTGGCCTCTGTGTTGGGACCGATGGAATTGATGGCTTTGTTGTAAAGTTAGGAGACAACATGAAAATAGGTGGAGAGGCAGGTAGTTTTGAGGAAGTAGTGAAGCTACAGAGGGCTTAGACAGATTAGGAGAATGGGCAAAGAGACAGATGGAATACAGTATTGGGTTATGCATTTTGATAGAAGAAATGAAAGGGTTGACTATTTTCTAAATGGACAAAAATACAAAACACTGAGGTGCAAAAGGACTTGTGCAGGATTCCCTAAACATTCATTTGCGGGCTGAGTCTGTGGTGAGGGAGGCAAATGCAAAAATAATCCCAGGATGGAATGGCTTGTCATATAAAGAGTGTTTAATGCCTCTGGGCTTATATTCACTGGAATTCAGAAGGATGAGGGGGACCTCATTGAAATCTTTCGAATGGTGAAAGGCCTTGGTAGAGTGGATGTGGAGAGGATGTTTCCTATGGTGGGAAAGTCTAAGACTAGAGGACACAGCCTAAGAAAGGAGGGGCGTCCTTTTAGAATAGAGATGAGGAAGAATTTCTTTAGCCAGAGAGTGGTGAAGCTGTGAAATTCTTTGCCACAGACAGTTGCCACAATAAGCATAAATATATAAGATATCTGCTGTATATACACAGATTGATTGTGTCTCCATAAAGAGACGTCACACTCAGGAGTGTCTGTACATAAGGTGACTGACAGGAAATGATTGTGTAGTGGTGGTTGGGGGTGTGGAGGGGTGGGTTAGTGTGTGGAGGTGTTGATCAGCCGTACTGCTTGGGGAAAGTAACTGATTTTGGGTCTGGTGATCCTGGCATGGACGCTACGTAGCCTCCACCCTGATGGGAGTGGGACAAACAGTCCATCAACAGGGTGGGTGGGATCCTTCATGATGTCACTGGCCCTTTTCTGGCACCTTTCTGTATATATGTCCCTGATGGCAGGTAAGATGTTGCCAGTGATGTGTTGGGCAGTTTTGACTCCCTGTTGTGGAGCTTCTCGAGTGCTGCAGTGCAGTTTCCGTACCAAGCAGCCATGCCTGTACTGGCTGTTGCTCAGGGGTGAGGAGCTTGCCACTGCCAAGATTTGCACGTATACACCTGGTATGTAAGGCCACCATTGCCAAGGTTCGCGCGTGCATTCACGTGGTCCCGGAGCCCGTCGAGGCTAATGGGCATGTGTGTTCACCTGGTACGTGAGGCTGCCGTTGCCGAGGGTCATGCACGTTCACACAGAACATGTACCCACCATTGCAACGCGCACGCAGTACGGGAACATGCCATTGCCAAGGGGTACGGAAACCCATTATTGCTAATGGTCACACACATTCCCGCAGTACAAGAGTCCATTGTCAGCATCTCCCCTCCCTCGAAACTCCCCTTCCCCAATGAGCGACCCTCGAAAGCCCTCCCAGTGCACAATTTCAGAGGTCCACCCTGCGTCTCCTGACCCCAATCTTACGTGCCCTACTGAGAAGGTGACCCCTCACTGCTGGAAACTTCCTCCCTGTATGGCTCTGCAAGAATCTTATTCTTCATAGGAGTTTGAAGAGGTGTGGCATGTCAGCAGAGTAGCAAGTTTCCACAGATGTACTGGGGAGAGCATTCTAATTACGGAATGGAAGAGTCACTGCACAGGATTGGAAAAGCTGCAGAGAGTTGTAAACTCAGCCAGCTCCGTCACGGCACCAGCCTCCCCACCATTGAGGACATCTCCAAAAGGCAACGCCTCAAAAAAGTGGCATCCACCCTCTTCTCATTGCTACCATCAGCGAGGAGGTACAGGAGCCTGAAGACACACTCAATGCTCTAGGAGCTGTTTCTTCCCCTCCACCATCACATTTCTGAATGCACAATGAACCCATGTGCACTGCCTCGCATTTTTCCAAACAGAAGAGATTCGGAAGATGCTGGAAATCCAGAACAACACACACAAAGTGCTGGAGGAACTCAGCAGGGCAGGCAGCATCTATGGAGGAGAACAAGCAGTCATTATTTTGGGCTGAGGCCCTTCATCAGGACTGGAAAGGAAGGGGGAAGTTGCTAGAATAAGAAGTTGGGGGATGGGAAGAAGGACAAGCTAGAAGGTGATAGGTGAAGCCAGGTGGGTGGGGGAGGGGTCTGGTTAGAAGGTGGGAAGTGATAGGTGGAAAAAGTAAAGGGGCAAAGAAAAAGGAATCTGATAGGAGAGGAGAGTGTACCATAGGAGAATGGGAAGGGGGAGGGACATCGGGGCGAGGTGATAGACAGATGAGGAGAAGAGGTAAGAGGAGGGCTCAGAGTGGGGAAATTGAAGAGGGTTTGGGGGGGGTGAAATTACTGGAAGTTATAGAAATTAATGTTCATGCCATCAGGTTGGAGACTACCTAGATGGAATATGAAATGTTGCTCCTCCATCTTGGCAGTGGCGTCATTCTGGCAGAAGGGGAGACCATGGAACGACATGTCAGAATGGGAATAGGGATTGGAATTAAAATGGCTGACCACTGGGGAATTCTGTTCTGCGTGGATGGAGCAAAGGTGCTCGACAGCATGGTCCACCAGTCTACGTGGGTTCACAAGTGGAGACAGGACTGCATCCGGAGCACGGGATACAAGAGACGATCCCAGAAGATTCACCTGGTAGGACTGTTTGGGGCCCTGAATGGAGGTGAGGGAAGGACATGAATGTGCAGGGATAAGTGCCAGGAGGGAGATTAGTGGGGAGGGATGAAAGGTATCATGGAGGGAGCGATCTCTGTGGAAAGCAGAGAGTGGGAAAAGGAGGTGAAGATGTCTTTGGTGGTAGTGCCCAGTTGAAGATAGCAGGTTCCCGTTCCCATTCTGACACATCGGTCCATGGACTCTTCTACTGTAAACCTGGAGCAAAACACACAAAGTGCTGGAGAAACTCAGTAGGTTAGGATATGATGAGGCCACTCCCAGGTTGGAGGAGCAATATTCCATATTCTCTCTGTAGCCTCCAAACTGATGACATGAACATTGATTTCTCCAACTTCTTGTAATTTCCCCCCCATCCCCCTCTTCTTCAATTCCCCTCTTACTCTCTTCTCCTTTTGTGCCCATCACCTCCCCCTGGTGCCCCTCCTCCTTCCCTTTCTCCCATGATCCACTCTCCTCTCCTATCAAATTCCTTCTTCTACAACCGTTTACCTTTCTCACACACTTTGGCTTTATCTATCACCTTCCCCATCTTTTTATCTTGGCATTTTCCAGTCCTGATGAAGGGTCTTGACCCAAACATTGACTGTTTATTCCTCCCCATGGATGCTGCCTGACCTGCTGAGTTCCTCCAGCATTTTGTGTGTGTTGCTCTGGATTTCCAGCATCTGCAGAATCTCTTGTGTTTTTGATCTTCTTCGAGTGATCCAGTTCCATAACTCTAGTTTGCTAACAGTCTAGCCTGGTCTGAAGCAATAGCTGGTGATGGGGTGGGGGGCTATGAGGAAGATAGCTAAAGGTTGCAGCCTCTGGTAAGGTTCAAAGACATGGTTTCTGTTTTCCAGATATTCATCTACAGCACGGCTTCCCAACCTTTTTTATGCCATGGACATTAACTGAGGGGTCTATGGGCCGCAGGCTGGGAACCTCTGATCCAGAGGAAGCTGCTGCAGATTACAGTGGCTAGATTTCATTAGCAGTTGGAGAAGATTTTGTTTGGGGTCACCTAATATACTCAAACCTCAATAGGTGCAGCATGAAGAGCATTCTGATAGGCTGCGTCAATCAATGTCTGGTATGCAAAGGGCCGAAGTAAGCAGCAGAGAGTTGTAAAATTAGGCAGCTCCATCATGAGTACTAGCCTCCGTAGTATCCAAGACATCTTCAAGAAGCAGTACCCAAGAAGGGTGGCGTCCATCACTATGGGCTCTCATCACCCAGGACATGCCCCCTTCCCTTTCTTTATCAATCTTTTTATTAATTTTTAAAAAGTACA
This sequence comes from Mobula birostris, assembly GCF_030028105.1. NCBI lineage: Eukaryota > Metazoa > Chordata > Chondrichthyes > Myliobatiformes > Myliobatidae > Mobula > Mobula birostris. The sequence goes on along the minus strand of NC_092370.1, from coordinate 3,230,385 downwards.
TATATACAGGAGAATTATCTCAAATATCTATATCGATAACAATACATATAAAAGGTAAAATAAACATTATCAAGATCATACATAGTATTAATCTGATAGTATATAATACAAATAAGATAATCAATTCTCATCATCATTTCATAAAAAGAAAAAAAGATAAAGAAACTTTTATAATTTTATATATATAAAAAAACCCACTATTCTCTATAAACAAAAACAAAAAATAAGAAAAATAAAAAAAGCGGGGGACTGGGCAGCCCATACTGAGAGTAAAAGCAAGAAAAAAGATAAATTTTCTGATCAAATCCAAAGTTTCGAGAAAGTAACTGGAAGAGCAATAAATCAAACCGTATGAAAATATTGAATAAAAGTTCGCCAGGTTTCTTCAAATTTAAAGGATGTATCAAATGGCCGACTTCTTATTTTCTCTAAACTTAGACAAGACATAATGGAGGAAAGCCAATAAAAAACAGTAGGTGGATTAGAGTCCTTTCATTTAAGCAAAATGGCTCTCCTAACCAATAAAGCTGTAAAAGCTATCATCCGTTGAGTGGAAACAGGAACATATCCTGCTTCTAGTGGAATGATCCCAAAAATTGCTGTAAATAAATTCGGTTGTAGGTCCAATTTCAAGACTTTGGTAAAGTTTTAAAGACATCTTTCCAAAAATTATCTATCTTGATACAAGACCAAAACATATCCACCTCAATATTACATCTGTTGCAAATAGGATTAATATTGGGAAAAATATAGGCTAATTTATCCTTTGACATGTGTGCCCGATGTACTACTTTGAACTGTATCAAGGAGTGACAGGCACATATAGATGAGGTATTTACCAAATGAAAAATTTTATCCCATTGGTTATCTGAAAGTGATTCTCGAAATTCCAGTTCCCACACACCTTTAATTTTATCGTTAGATACCTTTTGCAAATTCAATAACCATTTATAAATTATAGCTATCAGTCCTTTTTGAAATGGTTTAACCTGAAAAAGAGTATCTATCTTATTGGGTGGATAAGCAGAGGGAAAATTTGGAAGTAAACTACGTAAAAAATTCCTAATTTGTAAATATCTGAAAAAGTGTGCATTAGATAAGTCATATTTGTCCACTGAGTGATAGACATTAAACAATTCCCCATAAACAAATCTTAAGAAGTTACTATTCCTTTGGTTTTCCAAATTAAAAAGGTCTGGTCGGAAATTGATGGTTTAAAAAATAATTAAGATGGATTTTACGAGAAAGAACAAAGTTATTAAACTCAAAAAATCTACAAAACTGAAACCAAATTCTTAATGTATGTTTCATAGTGGGATTGAGGTCTCGACTACCAATCTTAGAAAGCAAAAAAGGAAGAGGAGCTCCCAGTAAAGAGGCCAAGGAATACCCCTTCACCGAGTTTTTCTCCAAATCCACCCATAAAGGACAGTCATGTATGTCTCAATAATGAATCCAAAACAAAATATATCGAATATTAATTGTCCAGTAATACATTCTAAAATGTGGCGAAACCATACCACCATGCTTTTTTAATTTCTGCAATAGAGGTTTACTCAATCTAAGATTTTTATTATTCCAAATATAAGATAAAATTTTAGAGTCTATTCTATCAAAAAACAGTTTAGGAACAAAGGAATGGATTGCTTGAAATACATACAAGAACTTCGGTAGCACTATCATTTTAATAGCATTAATTCAACCAATTAATGATAATGTCATAGGAGACCATTTCGAAAGTATTTGTTGCGTGTATTCAATTAATGGAAGAAAGTTATATTTATACAGGTCCTTAAAATTTTTGGTAATTTTAATACCAAGATAAGTAAAGTTATTTTTAGCAATGCTAAAAGGAATTTGATCATATTGATCCAAATGGTTATTAATAGGAAATAACTCACTTTTGTGCAAATTTAATTTATATCCAGAAAAACAACTAAATTCAGAAAATATGGATAACATAGAAGGAATAGATTTCTTAGGATCTGAAATATAAGCTAACAAGTCATCTGCATACAATGAAACCTTATGCACTTTATCTCCTCTCTTAATACCCTGAACATTGTTGGAGTCCCAAAGAATAGCAAGAGGTTCGAAAGCCAGATTGAATAACAGCGGACAAAGAGGACAACCCTTCCGGGTACCTCTGTATAGCTTAAAATAAGGAAATTTTTGATTGTTAGTTATAACTGCCACCATAGGTGCTTGATCCAGGAAATAAAACTTAATCCAGGAAATAAAACCTGGACCAAAATTAAATCTTTCTAAAACCTCGAATAAATAAGACCACTCAACCCTATCAAAGGCTTTCTCTGCAACAAGGGAAACAACACATTCGGATTCTTTAGATGGAAAGGAATGAATAATGTGTTGTTTCCCTTTATCTCCGAATATTAAAATATGAATATCTATTCTTATTTGTAATCTCCGAATATTAAAATATGAATATCTATTCTTAATAAATCCAGTTTGATCCTTAGAAATAACCTTAGGCAAAATATTCTCGAGCCTGTTAGCCAAAATCTTGGAAAGAATTTTAGAATCCACATTTAGTAAGGAAATTGGTCTGTAAGATGCACATTCAGATAAATCTTTTTCTCTTTTGGGATTTAATGAAATTGATGCCTCATAAAAAGTTTTCGGAAGGGTCCCAGAGGATATAGAATCAGTGAAAATCTGGCATAAATGAGGTGTAAGTATTTCAGTAAAAGTCTTTAAGACTAAGGAGCTGGTGGTAGACCTGAGGAGAGCTAAGGTACCGGTGACCCCTGTTTCCATCCAGGGGGTCAGTGTGGACATGGTGGAGGATTACAAATACCTGGGGATACGAATTGACAATAAACTGGACTGGTCAAAGAACACTGAGGCTGTCTACAAGAAAGGTCAGAGCCGTTTCTATTTCCTGAGGAGACTGAGGTCCTTTAACATCTGCTGGACGATGCTGAGGATGTTCTACGAGTCTGTGGTGGCCAGTGCTATCATGTTTGCTGTTGCGTGCTGGGGCAGCAGGCTAAGGGTAGCAGACATCTACAGGATCAACAAACTCATTCGTAAGGCCAGTGATGTTGGGGGGATGGAACTGGACTCTCTGACAGTGGTGTCTGAAAAGAGGATGCTGTCCAAGTTGCATGCCATCTTGGACAATGTCTCCCATCCACTACATAATGTACTGGTTGGGCACAGAAGTACATTCAGCCATAGACTCATTCCACTGAGATGCAACACAGAGTGTCACAGGAAGTCATTCCAGCCTGTGGCCATCAAACTTTACAACTCCTCCCTTGGAGGGTCAGACACCCTGAGCCAATAGGCGGGTCCTGGACTTATTTCCTGGCATAATTTACACATTACTATTTGACTATTTATGATTTTATTACTATTTATTATTTGTGGTGCAACTGTAACAGGAACCAATTTCCACCGGGATCAATAAAGTATGACTATGACTATGACTAAAAATTCTACTGTAAATCCATCTAGTCCCGGAGCTTTACCTGATTGAAAAGAGGATATAGCTGTTGCTATTTCCTCTTGTTTAATAGGTGCATCTGATGTATTCATATCTTGAATAGAGATTTTGGGTATATTCAATCTTTGCAAGAATCGATTCATAAAAGTAGTATTGTTTGGAAAATGAGATTTATAAAGGTTGGAGTAAAAATCCAGAAATAACTTATTAATTTCCTGACAATCTGACGTTTCAGTTCTATCAGTTCTTCGTACTTTCAAAATCTGCCTTCTAGCCATAGTTGCTTTAAGTTGACCGGCCAACAATTTACCTGACTTATCCCCATGTATATAAAATTGACTTTTAGATTTCAAAAGTTGCTGCTCAATGGGAAAAGTCAAAAGCAGATCATGCTGTGTTTGAAGTTCCACTCTTTCCTTTTATAGATTTTCACTAGGTGTTACTGAATAAAGGTTATCTATTTCCTTAATCCTGTTAGTAATCACTAAAAGTTCCGCTTTAGTTTTCCTTCTTAAAGCTACTGAATATGAAATTATCTGTCCCCTAAGAAAAGATTTCATCGCATCCCAAATATCCAAATTTGACATACCCTCAGTTGTATTTAAATCAAAAAAAAGAGCAATTTGCTCTTTAATAAAACTTACAAATGTATGTAGCAGTGTAGCATTAAATTTCCACTGAGATGCATTCCACATATTATCAGGAAACTTCAGTATTAGTTTCGTGGGCACATGATCAGACAACGCAATATCATCATACACAGTCAGCAACAAAAGGCACCAATCACGTATCCAACAAAATGTAATCAATTCTTGAATATTTATTATGTACATGTGAAAAAAAAGAAAACTCCTTATCTTTAGGATGAAGAAATCTCCAAATATCGACCAAACCGTATTCTAGTAAAAAAGAATTAATACAGGTCGCAGCCACAGATTGGTTGATGACCTATCAATCGAAGGATTGAGACAACAGTTAAAGTCACCGCCCATGATCAATTTATAGGACATGCCCCCTTCTCATGTTACCATTAGGGAGGAGATACAGAAGTCTGAAGGCACACACTCAATGATTCAGGAACAGCTTCTTCCCCTCTGCCATCCAATGTCTGAGTGGACATTGAACCCATGGACACCACCTCACTACTTCCTCAGTTCTGTTTCTGCACTACTTATTAAGCTATTTAGATTAGATTCAGCCATATTGTCACTGTGCCGAGTACAGATACAAAGCCAATGAAATGCAGTTAGCATCTGACCTGAAATGCAAAGAATAGTGTCATTTTATATATATATATATATACTCACTGTAACTTAGCTTGTTTTCTCTATATTTTTTATGTATTACATTGTACTGCTGCTGTAAAGTTTAAAACTGATATTGGAGAAACACTCTGAGCAATCAGGAGCAGTGGAGGGTGAGAGTGATGATAATAAATTGAAAGTGAAACATTTCAAAAGTAATTTATTAATAAAATAAAACCTCTGATCTCAAAACACAGACATTAACCAGAAAAACACATTCGTATCATATTCGATAGTGAAAGCTGGTGATGGGATCACTGGGGTCTCTCTCCCCTCCCCCTATTTGTGACATTTACTGGGTGCATTGCAAATGAAGAGCCCAAAGCATTTTTGAGGATCCTTACCACCCATCCCACAATCTCTCTGACCCACGACCATCAGGAAGGAGGTACAGGGGCATCAGGATTGGGACTGTCAGACTGGGTAACAGCTTCTTCCCTCAGGCTGTAAGACTAATGAATACCCTGCCACCAGTGAGGTCTCGTCACTAGGACAGCAAGATCTTCACTGTTTAACTATGCTACTACACATTTCACATGCATTTTGAATTATAGTTTATTAACTTGTTTGTAGTAATATTTTGCTTTATGTACTGTGCATGGTATGTTTTGTGGGTGCACCGTGGTCCGGAGGAACACTGTTTTGTTTGGTTGTAGGTGTATCATCTGACTGTACACTAAACTTGAAAGTCAGAAAAGCTAAAGAAAAAACTGAACGTGCAGACAAAACAACAGAACTTCCCGACTCAGTAAAGCAGCCGGCTGAATCAAAGACCCCACCCACCCCAGACATTCTCTCTTGTCCTGTCTCCCATCAACAGGGATTGGGAAGTGTATAATTTGTGTGTGTGTGTGAGAGAGAGAGAGAGAGAGAGAGAGAGAGAGAGAGAGAGAGAGAGAGAGATCGATCCTATGTCTTACTGAATATGTATATTGTGGTGTATTCATCTCTTGTTCAGCAATAGGATCTTTCTAAAACTGGCAAAAATGTGGAAAGTGTTTAATAATTAATTGTAGGAAAGTTTAATTGATTTCACTGAGTATATTGGTTCCACAATGTAGTAACCTGCAGTAAAAATCTATAATCCTAGCAGAGTTTTCAGATGAAAATTGTATTTACTTTTTCCTTCCCAAAGTATTATCAAACACATCTAACATTATGGCCGGGCACACTACAAATCTGGAAGTTGATAGTAAAAACTGCCGAGAGGATCACCGGGGTCTCTCTGCCCCTCTAGCTGTGACGTGTTGTAGACAAAGGGCCTGAAGCATTATTGAGGATCCCTACCACCCATTCCACAGTCTCCCTGTCCCACTACTGTCTGGAAGGAGGTGCAGGAGCATCAGGACTGGGACTGCCAGACTGGGGAACGGCTTCTTGGCTCAGGCGGTAAGACTAATGAGTACCCTGTCACCACCGAGGTCTCATCACTAGGACAGCGAGCTGTTTAGTGTTTACCTGTACTCAGCATTACATGCCTTTTAAATTAAATTTTATTAACTTATTTATGATAATTTTTTGTTCCACAGTGTGTTATATATGCATTAGGGGTGCACTATGGTGAAGAGGGACGCTGTTTCGTTTGGTTATATATTTGTACAGTCCAATGGAAATAGACTTCAACTTGTTTATACAGGTTGAAGGTACAGACACAAACACGAGGAAATCTGCAAAAAATGGCAGCATCTATAGGAAGAGGTACAGTCAGGACGAAGGGTCTCGGCCCGGAACGTTGCCTGTACCTCTTCCTATAGATGCTGCCTGGCCTGCTGCATTCACCAGCATTTTTTTGCAAAGGTACAGGTGCAGATTGTGGAGTCGCTGCATCACACAGCAGCCGGGCCTTAGTGCTGTCTGTGTGGAGGCTGCACGTTCTTCCTGTGACCCCCTGGATTTCCACACGTCCCAAAGACGTGTAAATTGGTAATTTAAACAATCACTGTAACTTGCTCCTACTGTGTCACTGGAAGGAAGGGTCTCCAGAGTCGTGTCAGTTGTGTTGTTAGGAATGAGAAAATATGTGACGGGAAATTATAAACAGAAGGGATTCTGCAGATGCTGGAAATCCAGAGCAATGCACATGTCCCCACCCCCACCCCCATCCATGCTGCCCTCCTGTGTTTGCTAAGTGGAATGAGACGGTGGACTGCATACGTGTTTGTCTGCAGACTGTTGAGAAATGCTTGCTCTTACCAATAACACCCATGTACCATTAATATTTTTTATATATAGTATTTCTGTTTTTTGCATGATTTTTAATCTATTTACTGCATAAAGTATACTGAATAAGATTTATTTAATTTTTTGTTTTTTTCTTCTACATTATGTATTGCATTGAACTGCTGCTACTAAATTAACATATTTCACATTACATGAAAGTGATAGAAAACCGGATTCTGATTCTGAATTTACAGGACATGTAAATTATATAGATATTTGAGGGTCTGTATGCTTACTGATAACTTATACGTGTGTGTTCTGTGATTTGTACCCTAGCCCTGAAGTAACACTGTTTCACTTGGCTGTATTCACGCATGGTTGAATGGCAATGAAACTTGCCCATGAAACTTTCAATGAAACTTGAATTTCATGTAGATCAATGTATTTTGAAATCACACAGAAGAACTTAGAGCATCTTTTGAAAAGTCTCAAAGTCTAGCAATGTAGCTTTCGCCAACGTCACACAGAACACGTCATCAGGCAGTACAGCCAGGTTTTCCAGTGAAACGTAGTTAGGCTGAGATGGGTCATACTGGGCCCGACCCAGATGTTCAAGAAACAGATGTCTGTCTTTCACTCTCAGAAACTTCGCATTGAAAACCTAGGGCAGGAACAGGAGCCTTTTATTAGGTGCAGGAGTTCTCAAATAACAATTACACGAAGATCTGATATTTTGAATGCCCAATTTTCCCAATATAATTGACAATGCAACAGTATTAAATGGGAATACTCTCCAGTTGAACAGTTTCTAATATGCAAAGTAAATCAACTCAAATTAAACATATCAAATGAAATACTTATCGACAACTATACAAGTTGTGCTATGGTATTGATATTATTAGAGGAAAATCTATTTTTATCAAGATGTTTATTATATTTAATTAAAATAATGTAAACTAAATGTGTATCTTGACTTTATAGAGAAAATATAACATCCAGTCATGTGAAAGTGAACATTCAAAATTATTTAGGAGAATAGCCCTCATTATAGGAAAGGTGTGGAATTTTTGGAGAACGTGCAGAGAAGATTTACCAGGAGGCTGTCTGGATTAGACAGCATGTCTCATGAGGACAGTTTAAGTGAGTTGGGGCTTTTCTCTTTGGAGTGAAGGAGGACGAGAGGCAACTTGATAGAGTGGATAGGCAGAGACAACAACCAGTCACCGAGAAGGATTCATTAGAAAGGACAAATAAAAACAACACAAGTGAGAGTGGAGCAGCCATTCCTTTGAGTGCCAGTGTTTAGAGTGGCTTTGACACAATAGACAATAGACAATAGGTGCAGGAGTAGGCCATTCCACCCTTCGAGCCAGCACCGCCATTCACTGGGATCATGGCTGATCATTCACAATCAGTATCCAGTTCCTGCCTTATCCCCATAACCTTTGATTCCGCTATCTTTAAGAGCTCTATCCATCTCTTTCTTGAAAGCATCCACAGACTTGGCCTCCTCAGCCTTCTGAGGCAGAGCATTCCATATATCCACCACTCTCTGGGTGAAAAAGTTTTTCCCCAACTCCGTTCTAAATGGCCTACCTCTTATTCTTAAACTGTGGCCTCTGGTTCTGGACTCACCCATCAGCGGGAACATGTTTCCTGCCTCCAGCGGGTCCAATCCCTTAATAACCTTATATGTTTCAATAAGATCCCCTCTCATCCTTCTAAATTCCAGTGTATACAATCCCAGTCGCTCCAATCTTTCAACATATAACAGTCCCGCCATCACCGGAATTAACCTTGTGAACCTACGCTGCACTCCCTCAATAGCAAGAATGTCCTTTCTCAAATTTGGAGACCAAAACTGCACACAGTACTCCAGGTGTGGTCTCACCAGGGCCCTGTACAGCTGCAGAAAGACCTCTTTGCTCTTATACTCAATTCCCCTTGTTATGAAGGCCAGCATGCCATTAGCTTTCTTCACTGCCTGCTGTACTTGCATGCTTGCTTTCAGTGACTGATGTACAAGAACACCTAGATCTCGTTGTGCTTCCCCTTTTCCTAACTTGACTCCATTTAGGTAATAATCTGCCTTCCTGTTCTTACCACCAAAGGCAAAGTGGATAACCTCACATTTATCCACATTAAACTGCATCTTCCATGCATCCGCCCACTCACCCAGCCCGTCCAAGTCACCCTGCATTCTCATAACATCCTCCTCACATTTCACACTGCCACCCAGCTTTGTGTCATCTGCAAATTTGCTAATGTTACTTTTAATTCCCTCATCTAAATCATTAATGTATATTGTAAACAGCTGCGGTCCCAGCACTGAACCCTGCAGTAACCCACTGGTCACCACCTGCCATTCCGAAAGGGACCCGTTAATCGCTACTCTTTGTTTTCTGTCAGCCAGCCAATTTTCAATCCATGTCAGTACTCTGCCCCCAATACCATGTGCCCTAATTTTGCCCACTAATCTCCTATGTGGGACTTTATCAAAGGCTTTCTGAAAGTCCAGGTACACTACATCCACTGGCTCACCCTTGTCCATTTTCATAGTTACATCCTCAAAAAGTTCCAGAAGATTAGTCAAGCACGATTTCCCCTTCATAAATCCATGCTGACTCAGACCTATCCTGTTACTGCTATCCAAATGTGACGTAATTTCATCTTTTATAATTGACTCCAGCATCTTTCCCACCACCCATGTCAGGCTAACCAGTCTATAATTCCATTTTCTCTCTCCCTCCTTTCTTGAAAAGTGGGACAACATTAGCCACCCTCTAATCCACAGGAACTGATCCTGAATCTATAGAACATTGGAAAATGATTACCAATGCGTCCACGATTTCTAAAGCCACCTCCTTAAGTACCCTGGGTACCATCAGGTCCCGGGGACTTATCAGCCTTCAGACCCAACAGTCTATCCAACACCATTTCCTGCCTAATATAAATTTCCTTCAGTTCATCCATTACCCTAGGTCCTTTGGCCACTATTATATCTGGGAGATTGTTTGTGTCTTCCCTAGTGAAGACAGATCCAAACTACCTGTTCAACTCATCTGCTATTTCCTTGTTCCCCATAATAAATTCACCCGTTTCTGTCTTCAAGGGCCCAACTTTGGTCTGAACTATTTTTTTTCCTTTTCACATACCTGAAACAGCTTTTACTATCCTCCTTTATATTCTTGGCTAGTTTACCTTCGTACCTCATTTTTTCTCCGCGTATTGCCTTTTTAGTTACCTTCTGTTGCTCTTTAAAAGTTTCTCAATCCTCCGGCTTCCCACTCGTCTTTGCTATGTTATACTTCTTCTCTTTTATTTTTATACTGTCCATTACTTCCTTTGTCAGTCACAGCCTCCCCTTACTCCCCTTAGGTGTTCTGTACAAGGACTCTCAAGTTCCTTTGCATCTCAGATTTTTGGATTTTCTCCCCAGTTAGAAAATAAGCTGCACATTTATTTCTACTACCAAATTGCATGACCATGTATTTTCCAACATTGTATTTCATTTGCCACTTTCTCACCCATACTCCTAATCTGTCTAAGTCCTTCTGCATCCTACCTGTTTCCTCAACACTACCTGCCCCTCCACCAATCTTCGTATCATCTGCAAACTTGGCAACAAAGCCATTTATTCCATCATATAAATCATTGACATACAGCACAAAAGGAAGTGGTCCCAACACCAACCCCTGGGGAACACCACTAGTCACTGGCAACCAACCAGAAAAGGTTCCTTTTATTCCCACTCACTGCCTCCTACCAATCAGCCAATGCTCTAACCATGTTAGTAACTTTCCTGTAATACCATGGGCTCTTATTTTGGTAAGCAGCCTCATGTGTGGCACCTTGTCAAAGGCCTTCTGAAAGTCCAAATATACAACATCCACTGCATCCCCTTTATCTATCCTACACATAATCTCCTCAAAGAATTCCAACAGGTTCGTCAAACGAGATTTTTCCTCAAGGAAACCTTGCTGAATTTATCCCATCTTGTCCTGTCTCACCAAGTACTCCATAACTCCACGCTGGAGTTGATTATTAAAGATGAGGTCTCAGGATACTTGGAGATATAGAAACATAGAAAATAGGTGCATAGAAAATAGTCCATTCGGCCCTTTGAGCCTGCACCGCCATTCAGTATGATCATGGCTGATCATCCAACTCAGAACCCTGCACCAGCCTTCCCTCCATACCCCCTGATCCCTTTAGCCACAAGGGCCATATCTAACTCCCTCTTAAATATAGCCAATGAACTGGCCTCAACTGTTTCCTGTGGCAGAGAATTCCACAGATTCACCACTCTCTGTGTGAAGAAGTTTTTCCTGATCTCGGTCCTAAAAGGCTTCCCCTTTATCCTCAAACTGTGACCCCTCGTTCTGGACTTCCCCGACATCGGGAACAATCTTCCTGCATCTAGCCTCTCCAATCCCTTTAGGATTTTATACGTTTCAATAAGATCCCCCCTCAATCTTCTAAATTCCAACGAGTATAAGCCTAGTTGATCCAGTCTTTCATCATATGAAAGTCCTGCCATCCCAGGAATCAATCTGGTGAACCTTCTTTGTACTCCCTCTATGGCAAGGATGTCTTTCCTCAGATTAGGGGACCAAAACTGCACACAATACTCCAGGTGTGGTCTCACCAAGGCCTTGTATAACTGCAGTAGTACCTCCCTACTCCTGTACTCGAATCCTCTTGCTATGAATGTCAGCATACCATTCGCCTTTTTCACCGCCTGCTGTACCTGCATGCCCACTTTCAATGACTGGTGTATAATGACACCCAGGTCTCGTTGCACCTCCCCTTTTCCTAATCGGCCACCATTCAGATAATAATCTGTTTTCCTGTTTTTGCCACCAAAGTGGATAACCTCACATTTATCCACATTAAATTGCATCTGCCATGAATTTGCCCACTCACCTAACCTATCCAAGTCACTCTGCATCCTCTTAGCATCCTCCTCACAGCTAACACTGCCGCCCAGCTTCGTGTCATCCGCAAACTTGGAGATGCTGCATTTAATTCCCTCATCTAAGTCATTAATATATATTGTAAACAACTGGGGTCCCTGCACTGAGCCTTGCGGTACCCCACTAGTCACTGCCTGCCATTCTGAAAAGGTCCCGTTTATTCCCACTCTTTGCTTCCTGTCTGCCAACCAATTCTCTATCCACATCAATACCTTACCCCCTTGTCAAAAGCCTTTTAAAAATCCAAATATACCACATCCACTGGTTCTCCCCTATCCACTCTACTAGTTACATCCTCAAAAAATTCTATGAGATTCGTCAGACATGATTTTCCTTTCACAAGTCCATGCTGACTTTGTCCGATGATTTCACCGCTTTCCAAGTGTGCTGTTATCACATCTTTGACAACTGACTCTAGCATTTTCCCCACCACCGATGTTAGGCTAACCGGTCTATAATTCCCCGGTTTCTCTCTCCCTCCTTTTTTAAAAAGTGGGGTTACATTAGCCACCCTCCAATCCTCAGGAACTAGTCCAGAATCAAAAGAGTTTTGAAAAATTATCACTAATGCATCCACTATTTCTTGGGCTACTTCCTTAAGCACTCTGGGATGCAGACCATCTGGCCCTGGGGATTTATCTACCTTTAATCCCTTCAATTTTCCTAACACCATCTCCCTACTAACATGTATTTCCCTCAGTTCCTCCATCTCACTGGACCCTCTGTCCCCTACTATTTCCGGAAGATTATTTATGTCCTCCTTAGTGAAGGCAGAACCAAAGTAATTATTCAATTGGTCTGCCATGTCCTTGCTCCCCATAATCAATTCACCTATTCTGTCTGTAGGGGACCTACATTTGTTTGAACCAATCTTTTTCTTTTCACATATCTATAAAAGCTTTTACAGTCAGTTTTTACGTTCCCTGCCAGTTTTCTCTCATAAACTTTTTTCCCCTTCCTAATTAAGCCCTTTGTCCTCCTCTGCTGGACTCTGAATTTCTCCCAGTCCTCAGGTGAGCCACTTTTTCTGGCTAATTTGTATGCTTCTTCTTTGGAATTGATACTATCCCTAATTCTCTTGTCAGCCACGGGTGCACTCCTTCCTTGATTTATTCTTTTGCCAAACTGGGATGAACAATTGTTGTAGTTCATCCATGTGATCTTTAAATGCTTGCCATTGCATATCCATCGTCAACCCTTTAAGTGTCATTTACCAGTCTATCTTAGCTAATTCACGTCTCATACCTTCAAAGTTACCCTCCTTTAAGTTCAGAACCTTTGTTTCTGAATTAACTATGTCACTCTCCATCTTAATGAAGAATTCCACCATATTATGGTCTCTCTTACCCAAGAGGCCACTCACGACAAGATTGCTAATTAACCCTTCCTCATTGCTCAAAACCCAGTCCAGAATAGCCTGCTCTCTAGTTGGTTCCTCGACATGTTGGTTCAAAAAACCATCCCGCATACATTCCAAGAAATCCTCTTCCTCAGCACCTTTACCAATTTGGTTCACCCAATCTACATGTAGATTGAAGTCACCCATTATAACTGCTGTTTCTTTATTGCACACATTTCTAATTTCCTGTTTAATACCATCTCCGACCTCACTACTACTGTTAGGTGGCCTGTACACAACTCCTACCAGTGTTTTCTGCCCCTTAGTGTTACGCAGCTCTACCCATATCAATTCCACATCCTCCCGGCTAATGTCCTTCCTTTCTATTGCATTAATCTCCTCTCTAACCAGCAATGCTACCCCAACTCCTTTCCTTTCATGTCTATCCCTCCTGAATATTGAATATCCCTGAATGTTGAGCTCCTATCCTTGGTCACCCTGGAGCCATGTCTCTGTGATCCCAACTATATCATAATCATTAATAACAATCTGCACTTTTAATTCATCCACCTTGTTACGAATGCTCCTTGCATTGACACACAAAGCCTTCAGGCGTGCTTTTACAACTCTCTTAGCCCTTATACAATTATGTTGAAAAGTGGCCCTTTTTGATGCTTGCCCTGGATTTGCCGGCCTGCCACTTTTACTTTTCACCTTACTACTTTTTGCTTCTACCCTCATTTTACACCCCTCTGCCTCTCTGCACTGGTTCCCATCCCCCTGTTGTGAACTAACCTCCTCTCTCCTAGTCTCTTTAATTTGATTCCCACGTGATAAAATAGGCTCTAGTCAACCTGGATTCCTCAAAGGAAAATCTTGCCTGACAAATCTGTTGGAATTCTTTGTGGAAATAACGAGCAGGATAGACAAAGGAGAATCGGTAGATGTTGTGTACTTGGATTTTTAAGAGGCCTTTGACAAGGTGCCGCATATGAGGCGGCTAAGCATGTTAAGAGCTCCTGGTATTACAGGGAAGATTCTAGCTTGGATAAAGCAGTGGCTGATTGGCAGGAGGCAGTGAGTGGGAATAAAGGGGGCCTTTTCTGGTTGGCTGCCGGTGACTAGTGGTGTTCCACAGGGATCTGTGTTGGGACTGATTCTTTTTACGTTACATGTCAATGACTTGGATACGGAATTGATGACTTTGTGGCCGCGCTTGCAGATGACACAACGATGGGTGGAGAAGCAGGTAGTGTTGAGGAAGAAGGGAGTCTGCAGAAGGACTGAGACAGATTAGGAGAATGGGCAAAGAAGTGGCAGATGGAATATAGCGTTGGGACTGTACAGTCGTGTACTTGGTAGAAGGAATGAAAGCATTGACTATTGTCTAAACAGGGAGAAAATTCAAAATCAGAGATGCAAAGGGAGTTGTGCAGTACATGAATATTGAGAGGCCAAGCCACAGTGGATGTGGAGAGGATGTTTCCTGTAGTGGAGGAGTCTCAGACCAGAGGACACAGATAGAGTGGGTGTGGAGACGATGATTCCTGTAGTGGGGGAGTCTCAGACCAGAGGACACAGATAGAGTGGGTGTGGAGATGATGTTTCCTATAGTGGGGGAGTCTCGGACCAGAGGACACAGATAGAGTGGGTGTGGAGGCGATGTTTCCTATAGTGGGAGAGTCTCGGACCAGAGGGCACAGCCTCAGAATAGAGGGAAGCCAAGTCACCGAGTACATTTGAGGTGGAGATTGACAGGTTCTTGATTAGTCAGGGCATCATAGGTGACGGAGAGAAGCTAGGAGAATGGGGTTGAGAGGGGTAATAAATCAGCCATGATGGAATGGTGGAGCAGATGGGCTGAATGGCCTCATTCTTCTTCAGCAGTGTGTCTTATAGTCTAGGAGGGGCACCACAGGAGAAAAGAAAGGAGGGGGGCACTCTACCTGTCAGATTCCTCCAACACATGAGATTGTGAAGACTGAATACAGAATTGCAAGGAAATCACCGTTTGAGTGGGAGGAACTGTTTGGTGGAAAAAGGGAAAAGGCCAGTGTGAGCTTTCGTGAAGTAAACAACTTGACTCACCTGAGGAAATTTTGTGATCAGGTGGTGAGGAATGCCCATCGTGTTGTGCAAGTAATCAAAGAGTCTGGTCAGCTTGCTCTTGCTGGCAAGAAGGAGCTTTGGGACACGAGTGACCATGTGCTGGATTTCATTATCACGAAAGCCCAGTTCAATCCGACACACCTGGAAACAATAAAGGAGACTGAATGATGGAGCCGGATATACCAGATGCAAACTCCCTTCCGCAGTCATTATACAAACATCAAGTTCAAGTCAAAGGTATTAAGACACAGGAGCAGAATGCGCCATTTGGCCCATCGAGTTTGCACCGCCATTCCATCACAGCTGATTTATTATCCCTCTCAACCCCATTCTCCTGCCTTCTCCCCGTAACCTTTTGACGCCCTGACTAATCAAGAACTTATCAATCTTCACTCTAAATATACCCAATGATTTGGCCACCACCTCCACCAGCGGCAACGAATTCCACAGATTCACCACCCTCTGGCTAAAGAAATTCCTCCTCATCTCCGTTCTAAATGGATGTGCCTCTGTTCTGAGTTTGTGCTCTCTGGTCCTAGACTCCCCCACTATCGGAAACATCCTCTCCACATCCACTCTGTCCAGACCATTCAATATTCGATGGGTTTCAATGAGAGCCACCCTCATTCCCTCTCCCAAACTGCAGTGAGTACAGGCCCAGAGCCATCAAACACTCCTATGTTAACCCTTTCATTCCTGGGATCATTCTCAGGAATCTAGACCTAATTCTATTGTACACTGCATGATGGAATTAGCGGTATATAGATCTACTGGACAGAAATTATGAATGCTTATAAATGATTGTGAAATAGAAACAATGCTAAACACAGTAAAATATTTCCGCTCTGATCCACTCCTTCAAATCTGCAAATCTTTTGTGTCAATCTCTCTCTGTACACTGAGAAACAAAATGTTTGTTGGACAATTGACAATTTCATTCAGACCTGTGTGAGGAAGTGATAAGTATGATTTCAGCGATGGAGACCCGACCCCATCCCCACCCAGTGAGATGGGTGCCTGTCCTATCAGGTGATGTTAGTTCCAGTGGGCCGGACAGATGAGATCAACAGGGAGATCCAATGGCCAGGAAGGTGGTTCTGTAAAGCTTCGTGGAGAGCAAAGGGCATTACAAGGCGCAGGAGATGTCATGGTCATCCACTGTAACCAAGGAAGACCCCAGTTTGTGACGACTACTCACACCAGTGAACTCGAACCCGATTTCCGAGGTCGAGAGAGAGGAACTGCCCCAGTACAACTGCGTTTCCACTTTAAAAACTCTCCCACACAGGTCTCCTGTCATCGTTGGACATGATGGATAACCAACACACGCAGGCTTAAGGAAAAAGACATTGCAACAGCTCTGGAATGGAAAAGTGATTCCATGACCATGCAGTCTCTGAGGAGGACAAGGAATCAAAACCATAGCCAGGCCTTTCAAGACTGAACTTCAAGAACCTTTTCAAAAACCAGCAAACTTCAGAAGCCACATATAATTATCAGATGACGACAAGTCCACTCCAAATTGGTAATTTAACCAAATAAAGTGGATTCTGGTTAATTGGGTCATTGGTTTATCAGGGCTGTGATGTATGGATCTATTTCTTTCAGAGCAATGACCCATCCCCCCACCTTAGCACTATATATTGATCTGTCGTCTATGCATGCGCTGTTGCCTGGACATGCACATTCCCTCTGTCTCACTGCAGTGTGAATGCACCAGTTACAGTCATAACCCGTGTGCGTGCTTTTATTTAATTGATATATAGTTGTGCACAGACCCACCAAATTGGCGACAAATATGAACCTGAAAGTCAGAAGATGTCACGGATTGCACTGACAGTTACGAGACAAAACAGCAAGAGTTAAACAGCACGAAAAAGTCGTCACAGACACTAACAAATGTATGAGTACAGTGCATAGTAACAGTGAAAGACGTACTGAATTTAAAGTGAAAATAACGAGGCGGTGGCTTCAGTTGACGAATTTGATAGCACGAATGAAGGCTGGGAGTTGTATATCGAGAAGGTTGAACTGTATTGTAACGTGAACAACGTGGAGGAGCAAAAGAAAGCCCTCACACTTCTTAGTTCAATGGGTGCAAGAACGTACAGTCTTTACACAGCTTAGTAACCCCTGCAAAGCCAGTAAGCAAAATGCTTGATGAAATTGTTACAATTTTACAAAGTCACCTGAGTCCGAAACCGCTGGCAATAGCTGAGAGATTTAGATTTAAAAGAAACCAGTCAAAAGATGAAAGTATTTCTGAGTACATTGCAGAACTGCGCAAAATGGACTTTCTGATGTATTAAGGGACAGGCTTGTATGTAGCATGCATAGTCAAAGCACTCAAAATAGGCTACTGCCTGAAAGAGACTTAACCTTAGAACGGGCATTGACCATTGAAATATCGTTAGAGACTGCAGCAAAGGATGCAGCAGAACTACAAAAAAAAGAGGTTAGAATGTGAAATGCACAGAATTTTCCTGAACGGTACAAAAAGCCAAAGATGTTAGCAATGTGGCAAATCCTCACATGATGCAAAAGACTGTTGCTTCAATGAAAGTTTGCAGAAACTAACACAGACAAGGTCACGGAGAGAATGTGCAAGGCAGACAAAAAGCACAACCAAATGAAAAGTCTCAAACACAAAACTAAGCAAATGCATAAAGTTACTGAATGTAAAACAGAATCAGACCACATAGAGTCTGACCAAGGTGAACTGTCATGCCTAAAACTGCAGAGTATAACTAAAGCAGATCAAAAAATCATCTGGATTACAATAGATGTGTCTGGTGTAAAACTGAAAATGGAGCCGGATACAGGGTCAGCTTTGTCGATAATTCCAGAGGCTGACTACAAAAGTCTAAGGTACCACTAGAGACTACCTCAGTGATACTAATGACTTACACAGGCAAAAAAAAGAGTTGCCTAAAGGCAAAATGAAAATAAACATGACATATGGAGGCCAAAAACAACAATTAGAGCTTTACATATTGAAAGGCGGAGAGCCAGCACTTTTCGGACTTGAACTGTTGAGAAAAATCCAACCAGACTGGCACTCAATTAAAGCTCTCAATGTGACATCAACAGGCAACTGCAGCACAAATGGTAGCACTAACCAGAGACTGTCACAGCTGCTTAATGCTAATGAGAAGGTATTTGAGAAGGGAATAGATAAACAGATTGAAGACTTGGCCAAAAACTGTTTGGAATGCCAAAAAGTTCAAAATGCACTCCCACAGGCACCGTTACACCCCTGGGAATGGCTGTCGTCACCATGGCGGAAAGTACATATTGACTTTGCTGGGCCATTCATGGACTCCATGTTCCTGATTGCTGTGGATGATCATTCAAAGTGGCTGGTGGTTTTACCAATGAAGTCAACCATCTCAGCAAAGACCGTATCCGCTCTGACGACTACCTTTGCCTGAAATGGCTTACCAGAACAAATTATGAGTGACAACGCACCACATCAGAAGATTTCCGACTGTTCATGAAGAAAAATGGCATCAGACATTTCAAATCAGCTCCTTACCATCCAGCAACGAATGGGTTAGCTGAAAGGTTTATCCAAAAAGTCCATTAAAGTGATGGACAAGGAGGACATTTCTCTGAAGCACAAGCTGGACAAATTCCTATTCGTGTAGCAGAACTCTGTCATGCGACGACAAATCAAACACCTGCTCAGGAGGGATAATGGCACCCAATGGTGATTCCTTCGCTGGCATCTTTAATATCTCTATTTTTCACTTTCAGGGCTCTTTTGAAGAGCCTGAACTGGAGTTACACGCTGACCGCAGTTCGTTGTGGGAATGGGACCCGCTCTTGGAGTTTCACAACTGGCTGTTATTCGGCGCACCACGGGCTCGGCCTCAGAGCTTAGCTCACCTTCGGAGGACTGAAATCTCGTGGCTCTAGAGACGAGCGGATTGAAGGTCGGTGTCACAGCAGGAGATCAGTGTGTCGTCGGGGGAGTTGGAAGATCTAACGCTGTGTGCCCGGAGACCCGAGATCTTTGGGCACAGAGCTCAGAAAAAGTGACACAACGGACTTTTAACATCGTAAACCAGCGAGTTGTTTGTTATGTCTCCCCTCTCGTTGTGAAACGGAGACACCTCTTTCTCCCTTATTAGGGAGAGAGAGAGCCAGTGGTATGCCGAGTGCCGGGTGAAACGCAAAGTCTTTGGGGTAACTGCAAGTCTGTGTCTTTGCTGTTGTTTTGCTCACGCTTGAGAACTCGTTGGCAGTGCCGATGCTTTTGTTTGCCGGTGGGGGGAGAGGGGATTGTCGCTCACTGCCGCTTACGCGCGGGAAGGAGGGGAGCTGGGGGGGGGGGTCCTTGGGGTTCTAACATTTAACTGTCATTCATTCTCTGAGGGCACTCCTCTGGATGGTTGTGAAGAAAAAGCATTTCAGGATGTATATTGTATACATCTCTCTGACATTCAACGTACCTTTGAAACCTTTGTTGCCAGTGACTAGTGGTGTTCCTCAGGGGTCAGTATTGGGACCGCTGCTTTTCACATTGTTTGTCAATAATTTAGATAATGGAATTGATGACTATGTGGCAAAGTTTGCGGATGATACAAAGGTAGGTGGAGGGGTGGGTAGTGCTGAGGAAGCAATGCGATTGCAGCAGGACTTAGACACATTGGAAGAATGGTCAAAAAAGTAACAGATGGAATACAGTGTTGAGAAATGTATGATAATGCATTTTGGTAAAAGGAACAATGGTGCAGACTATTACCTAAATGGGGAGAAGGTTCAAACATCAGAGGTGTAGAGGGACTTAGGAGTCCTCATGCAAGACTCCCAGGAGGTTAATTCACAGGTTGAGTCTGTGGTAAAGAAGGCAAATGCAATATTGACATTTATTTGAAGGGGAATAGAATATAAAAGCAAGGAGATAAGGCTGAGGCTTTTTAAGACAATAATTAGGCCACACTTGGAGTATTATCAACAGTTTTGGGCCCCATATCTCTGAAAGGATGCATTGTGATTGGAGAGAGTCCAGAGGAGGTTCATGAGGATGATTCTGGGAATGAAGGGGTTCACATATGAGCAACATTTGGCAACTTTGAGCCTGTACTCGCTGGATTTCAGAAGAATGCTTGGGGATCTCATTGAAACCTACTGAATATTGAAAGGAATAGATCAGGTGGATATGGAGAGGATGTTTTCTATGGTGTGGGGTATCCAGAACTAGAGGGCATAGCTTCAAAACTGAGGGGCGACCCTTTACAACGGAGGGAAGGTGGAATTTTTTTTTAGCCAGAGAGGAGTAAATCTGTGGAATGCTCTGCCACAGACTGTGGTGGAGGCCACGTCCGTGCGCATATTTAAGGTGGAAAATGATCGTTCCCTGATTGGTCAGGGCATCAAAGGATACAGCAAGAAGGCAGGTGTACGGGGTTGAGTGGGCTCTGTGATCAGCCATGATGGAATGGCAGAGCAGACTCAATGAGCTGAATGGCCTCATTCTGCTCCTGTGTCTTATTGTCTAATGCTGTTTATGAACAGGAATCTGAGATCTCTCATAGACCTCCTGAAACCAGATCTACAGAGGGAAGTGCAGAATAATCTGTTCAGACGGTTGCCAAGTGAATTTGCAAGCAGCTTCGACGTTGGACAGGAAGTCCTAGCGCATGATTACTGAGAAGACAGGTGGACACCTGGTGGGATAGCTACAGGAACTGGATCACTGACGTACACAGTGGATGCTGGAGATCAGACATGGAGACGTTATGTCAACCAGGTACTGAATGTCAACCTGAATTGACTGCATCCAACAAGGTGGACACATTATAGTCACCGGACTTACCTCTCAGTGATGATCATGTCTCTGACAGCAACGTGACACCGGAAACTGAGAACGTTGTCTTAGACAAGACACCTACTAAACCTGATCCCACTCCACAGGTCCAGAGGGGCTGCCCTGAAAGAAACAGAGCACCACCCAAAAGACTGGATAGTGAAGTTAGCTATGGACTGTCATTGTGAAAGCATGTTTATTTGGAATATGGGTTTATGAAAGGGAAATTGAATGTTTTGTACATAAACAGTTCTATGTTGCATTACTCTAAAGGGGGAGGAAGTGTAATGTATGGATCTATTTCTTTTTGAGCAATGACCGCGCCCCCCCCCCCCCAGCACTATATATTGATCTGTTGTCCGCCCATGCACTGTTGTCTCCCAGCTAAATTGGACTCCAGTGGCTAAATAATGGTACAAGGAGCTTAGAAAAATAGAGGGCTATGTGCTGGGGAAATTCTAGGCAGTCTCCAGAGTAGGTTACATGGTCAGCACAACATTGTGGGCCGAAGGGCCTGTTACGTGCTGTAAAATTTCTATGTTCTATAGTGTTCCCAAAAATTTGTTAAGGCAAGAGATTCTGCAGAATCTGGAAATCCAAAACAACACACACACACAATGCTGGAGGAACTCAGCAGGTCAAGCAGCATCTATGGAAATCAATAAACAGTCAACATTTTCGTATGAGACCCTTCTTCAAGACTGGAATTTTATTTGAATCTGATATGAAGAAACACTGATCTTGAGTCAAATTCCACTTACTTTAAGATTTTCCTTCACTGGCTCCAAGCTGTTAGTTAACAACTTGGGGAGTCGAGTGACCAGGTCACGTGTCTGGGAAAGAATAAAGGACACATTCACTAAAATCATCATTTCAAATAAAAAGAAAAGCAAAGCTCTTTCCAGATGTACCGTGGAGAGCATTCTAACTGGTCGCATCACTGTCTGGTGTGGAGGGGCCACTGCACAGGATCAGGAAAAGCTGCAGAGGGTTGTAAACTCAACCAGCTCCTTCATGGGCAATAGGCATCAAAGATATTTTCAAAATGTGATGCCTCAAAAAGGCAGCATCTGTTACGGACCCCCATCACCCAGGACGTGCCCTCTTCTCATTGCCACCAGCAGGTAGGAGGTACAGGAGCCTGAAGACATACCCTCAATGATGCAGGAACAGCTTCTTCCCCTCCACCATCCGATTTCTGAATTGATAATGAACCCATGAACCCGACCTCTCTATTTTTCTACGGTTTCTATGGAAGTGTTTCTACTGACAGGAGAAGCGGCAAAGGCAGGTTACTGGTGCCTTAAAACCAGCCGCTTCAGGCAGATGGGGCCCGTCAACCGTGGTTGGCAGCTCATCGAAAGGAAACCTCTGATCTCAAACCACCGCTGCCTTGTGGCTTCGCGAGTAAACCTGAGGGAAAAATCTGGAGTTAGGCAGTCCTACATTGAGTTCAACGCCGGCTGACAACAGCTGCGATACTATTGGTACCAGACTGTATCGGTCTCTGCCATTCCTTTGGGTTTATCAGTTGCGTTTAAAGGGGGAGCTTGCTACATGGGCAACAGTTTGCTCTCCATATTGCACTACCCAGGATTGCGTACCTAGACAGCCGGGATGCAATATTCATGGTCACCTCTGACTGACAGAGGCCTCAGTCAGTCAGTTATGTGTGCCTTAGCCTGTCAGTTACATGTGCTATACGTGCCTCAGTCAGTCAGTTATATGTGCTGTATGTCCCTTAGTCCATCAGTTATATGTGCTATATGTCCCTTAGTCCATCAGTTATATGTGCCTCAGTCAGTCAGTTATATGTGCTATATGTCCCTCAGTCAGTTATATGTGCTATATGTTCCTCAGTCAGTCAGTTATATGTGCTGTATGTCCCTTAGTCCATCAGTTATATGTGCTGTATGTCCTTT
This sequence comes from Mobula birostris, assembly GCF_030028105.1. Lineage (NCBI taxonomy): Eukaryota > Metazoa > Chordata > Chondrichthyes > Myliobatiformes > Myliobatidae > Mobula > Mobula birostris. The sequence continues at coordinate 3,207,294 of NC_092370.1, read as the reverse complement.
AGTCCATCAGTTATATGTGCTATATGTCCCTTAGTCCATCAGTTATGTGCTATACGTGCCTCAGTCAGTTATATGTGCTATATGTCCCTTAGTCCATCAGTTATATGTGCTATATGTCCCTCAGTTATATGTGCTATATGTTCCTCAGTCAGTCAGTAATATGTGCTATATGTCCCTTAGTCAGTCAGTTATATGCGCTATATGTCCCTCAGTCAGTTATATGTGCTATATGTCCCTCAGTCAGTCAGTTATATGTGCTATATATGCCTTGTGCTGTGTGTGACTGTTGACACTGTGTTTGAACCTTGGCCCCAGAGTAACAGTTTCATTTGGCTGTATTGATGTATGGTTGAATGACAATTAAATTAAACTTGTCAGACTCTGCTCTACAATGCTTTGACAGCTCAGTTGAAGTACACAGCCAAGTATTTGTCAGGTACTGCTCTGCCTCACATTTCATCAGTTGGCAATTCCAGCTGAAATCAGGATGTTTTCACTGTTTTACACTTCCCGCTCTGTTCTTGTCATTGTTGGGAAATAGAGAGGCTGGAAGCTTCATTCCCCGCATTTCCTCTCACTTGTGCTTCAATTGGCTCCCAGTTCCTAACCCATCAATTCTGTCACTGATGCCAAACCCACCGTGATCGATGTTCACTTTGTGTGGACATCGGGAAAATCCAGTTCATCAAATGTTTATCGTTGGATCATGAAACCGCTTCATCCTCAAGTCCCATTTCTTCCACAAGAGGCTCTCGGAGTTGGGATAAATACTGAAATGGTAGTCACTCTTTCAATATTTACCTCATAGAACTCTACAACACAGGCTCACCATGTGTTGGTCTTTCACCTGCTCTAAGATCAGTGTAACCCTTTCCTCCCACATATCCATCCACTTTTCTATCCTCCATGTGCCTGTAAGAGTTTTACAGATGTATCTGTCTCTACACCGCCCCTGGCAGCGTGTTCCTCACCCCCAACACCCTCTGTGTATAAAACTTACTTTTGACATCCCTCCTCTACTTTCCTCCAATCACCTTATTTTTATAGCCCTTTGTATTAACTATTTCCGCCCTGCATAAAGTCTCTGACTGTCACTAGATCTATGCCTCTTATCATCTTGTACATCTCTATCCAGTCACCTCTCTCTCACCCCAGAGAGAAAAAGTCCAGCTTGCTCAACCTACCCTCATAAGCCATTGGAAAGCTGAGACAGAGTGGATGTGCAGAGGATGTTCCCTATAGTGAAGGAGTCTAGGACCAGAGGGTACTGCCTCAGAATAGAAAACGTTCATTTAGTACACAGATGAGGAGGAATTTCTTTATCCAGACAGTGTGAATCTGTGGAATTAACTCCCACAGATGGCTGTGGAGGCCAAGTCATTGGGTATATTTAAAGCAGAGGTTCATAGGTTCTTAAATAGTCAGGGCACCAAAGGTTATGGGGAGAAGGCTGGGTTAGGGTTAGCTTTGAGAGGGATAATTTAAGAAGGGTGGGAAGCAGCAGAAAGGAAACTACAGACCTGTTAGCCTGACATCAGTGGTTGGGAAGTTGTTGGAATCGATTGTTAGGGATGAGATTACGGAGTACCTGGAGGCACATGACAAGATAGGCCAAAGCCAGTATGGTTTCCTGAAAGGAAAATCCCACCTGTCAAACCGACTGCAGTTCTTTGAGGAAATTACAAGCAGGGTAGACAAAGGAGATGCAGTAGATGTGGTGAACTTGGACTTTCAGAAGGCCTTTGACAAGTTGCCGCACATGAGGCTGCTTAGCAAGATAAGAGCCTATGGAATGGGTGGAGCATTGGCCGGTTGGCAGAAAACAGAGGGTGGGAATAAAGGGATCCTATTCTGGCTGGCTGCCGGTTACCAGTGGATTTCCACAGGGGTCGGTGTTGGGGCTGCTGCTTTTTACGATGTATATCAATGATTTGGATTATGGTATTAACGGATTTATGGCTAAATTTGCCGATGATACAAGGATAGCTGGAGGAACGGGTAGTGTTGAGGAAACAGAGAGCCTGCAGAGAGACTTAGATAGTTTAGGGGAATAGGCAAAGAAGTGGCAAATGAAATACAATGTTGGAAAGTGTATGGTCATGCACTTTGGTGCAAGAAATTATCAGGCAGATTATTATTTAGATGGGGAGAGAGTTCAAAATGCAGAGATGCAAAGGGACTCGGGAGTCCTTGTGTAAGTTATCCTAAAGGTTAACCTCTAGGTTGAGTCGGTGGTGAAGAAGGCGAATGCAACGTTGGCATTCATTTCTAGAGGTATAGAATATAAGAGCAGGGCTGTGATGTTGAGACTCTATAAGGCACTCGTGAGGCCACACTTGGTGTATTGTGAGCAGTTTTGGGCTCCTTATTTTAGAAAGGATATACTGACATTGGAGAGGGTCCAGAGAAGATTCACGAGAATGATTCCAGGATTGAAAGGGTTACCATGTGAGGAACGTCTGGCAGCTTTTGGGCTGTATTCCCTGCAGTTCAGGAGAATGAGGGGGGATCTCATGGAAACATTCCGAATATTAAAAGGGCTGAACAGATTAGATAAGGCACAGTTAATTCCCATGGGAGGGGATTCTAAGACAAAAGGACACGACTTCAGGATTGAAGGACGTCCATTTAGAACAGAGATGCGGAGAAATTCCTTTAATCAGAGGGTGGTAAATCTGTGGAATTTGTTGCCACTAGTGGCTGTGGATGCTAAGTCATTGGGTGCATTTAAGGCAGAGATAGATCAGTTCTTGATTAGCCAGGGCATCAAAGAGTATGGGGAGAAGGTAGGGGAGTGGGGATGACTGGAAGAATTGGATCAGCCCATGACTGAATGGCAGAGCAGACTCGATGGGCTGAATGGCTTGCTTCTGCTGCTATATCTTATGGATTGAGGTCTGGATTCTGACTTGGCCACTCTAGGACATTAACTTTGTTGTTTTTAAGCCATTCCTGTGTAGCTTTAGCTTTTTGCTTGGGACTATTGTCTTGGTGGAAAACAAATCTTCTCCCAAGTCCAGTTCTTTTGGACACTGCATCAGGTTTTCCTCCAGGATTTCCCCGTATTTTGCTGCATTTATTTTACCCTAACCCTCTGGTTCCAAGGTTGTCAAGCCGAGGAGTGGTAGTGGAGACAAGCTCCCACTACCTAAAAGTGTTCCTCATGGCATGCATCTCAAATAGCCCCTGACAACCAAGTCCAACTCCTGGCCTTCTTGCGTGGCTTAGCCTCTAAGCCCGGTGGAACTGTTTCTACTGACAGGAGAAGGGGCGAAGGCGGGTCCTGGTGCCTTAAAACCAGTGCTTCAGGTAGATGGAGCTCGTCAGCCTGGGAAGGCAGTCCAACTAAGAGATGGAAACTCTGATTTCAAACCTCCGCTGCCTTGCGGCCATACCCACTCATGGGAAAGGCTTCGGGAGTAAACCCTGAGGACAAATCCGGAGCTGGAGTCCGTAAGGCAGTCCGACGTTGCCTTCAACCTCGTTCTGGCAACTCCTGCGATGACACTGGTGCCAAGCTGTATCGGCCCTTGCCCTTCCCTTGGACAACATCGGTGTCGTGGAGAGGGGAGACTTGCAGCATGGGTAACTGCTGGTCTTCCATACAACCTTGACCAGGCCTGTGCCCTAGAGACCTTCCAGGCGCAGATCCATGGTCTCGCGAGACTAACAGATGCCACCATTTTACCCTCTACCTTCACAAGCCTTCCAGGGCCTGCTGCAGTGAAGCACCCCCACAGCATGATGCAGCCACCACCATGCTTCATGGTAGGGATGGTGTGTTTTTGATGATGTGGTGGTGTTTGGCTTACACCAAATATAGCATTAAGTCTGTTGGCCAAAACGTTCAATTTTGGTTTCATAAGGTCGTAGAACCTTCTTCCAGCTGACTTCAGAGTCTCCCATATGTCTTCTGGCAAACTTTAGCTGAGATTTCATGGGTTTTTTTTCCATCAGAGGCTTTCTCTTTGCTACTCTTCCATAAAGCTGTGACTGGTGAAGCACCCGGGCAACAGTGGTTGTATGCCCAGTCTCTCCCATCTCAGCCACTGAAGCTTGTAACTCCTCCAGAGTTGTCACAGGTCTCTGGGTGGCCTCCCTCACTAGTGCCCTTCTTGCACAGTCGCTCAGTTTTTGATGACAGCCTGCTCTAGGCAGATTTACAGCTGTGCCATATTCTTTCCATTTCTTGATTATTGGCTTAACTGTACTCCAAGAGATATTCAGTAACTTGGAAATTTTCCCCTATCCATCTCCTGACTTATGCCTCTCAATAACATTTTCGCAAAGTTGCTTGGAGTATACTTTTGTCTTCATGGTGTAGTTGTTGCAGGATACTGACTCACCAGCAGCTGGACCTTCCAAATACAGGTGTATTTTTACTACAATCAATTGAAACACCTTGAGAACACACAGTGATCTCCATTTAACTAATTATATGACTTCTAAAACCAATTGGCTGCATCAGTGATGATTTGGTCATATTGGGTGGGGAGGCGGGAATACTTATGCAATCAATTACTTTGTGTTTTATATCTATTTAATTTAGATCATTTTGTAGAAATTTGTTCTCACTTTGACAGCAAAGAATCTTTACCTGTTGATCAGTGTCAAAGAAAGCCAAATTAAATCCAAAGTGATTCAATATTGTAAAAAATAAAACATGAAAACTTTTTATAGGCACTGCGTGTGTTTGTAAGTGTACATATATTTTATATATATACATACACACACACACACACACACACACATAAATAACCAGGCTCTAGGCTTGGCACAAAAAGAAGAGTTACATGAAGTCTCATTCAAGTGGCAAGTCACAGAACACTGTAGCAGAGAAACTGGCCCTTCAGCCCATCAAATCTGTGATAAACTATAATCTTGCCTAATTCCATCAACCTGCACTTGGACCAACATACCCCTCCCATCCATATACCTATCCAAATTTCCCTTAAATGCTGAAATTGAACCTGTATTGACCACTTCCTCTGGCAGCTCATTCCACACTCACACCATCCTCTGAGTAAAGAAGTTCCCCTTCAATATTTCGCCTTCACCCTTAACCTGTGACCTCTCATTCTGGTCTCACCCAATACCAGCATGCTTGCATTTACCCTGTCTGTACCTCTCATAATTATGTACATCTCTATCAAATCTCCCCTCATTCTCCTACACTCCAGAGAATAAAGTCCTCACCTATTCAAACTTTCGCAAAACTCAGGTCCTCAAGACCTGGCAACATCCACCATCTCTCAGGCATCTGCATTTTCCTGACTCTAGTTCTACAGTCAATGCCGGCAAGGAAATGAATTTCACGGTTGTGTATGGTGACAGGTATGTAGTTTGATAATGAATTTACTTTGAAGTTTGAGAAGTTGTGCACTTACCTTTTGTTTACTTAGCTGCAGTTCTTTCTGGTAGAATCCCAGCCTATTGTCCAGTCTTTCCACACTGAAATTCAACAAGTAAGGAGCTGCTGACAGCATCCGTGAAATGGCTTCTTTGTTGAATTTCTGAGATTGCAGATATTGTACTCTGAAAGGGAAAAGCACATACTTTCTTAAAAGACTCACATGACAAAATCGGCTGTGATTTACATAGGCACAGCTGGAAAATTTTATATATAATGAATTATACTACACCAAATACAACACACCGTCCTTACACAGCACATTGTAAAGAAACATTATTTATTCTATTCAGAGACAGTGTGGAACAGGGTTCTTCTGTCCGTCCACTGAGCTGTGTGGCCCAGAAATCCACTTTTTTAACCCAAACCTAATCACAGGACAGTTTACAATGACCAATTAACCTGCTAACCAGTATGTCTTTGGACTGTGGGAGGAAACCAGAGCACCCGGAGGAAACCCTCATGCACACAGTGGGCACCAGAATTGAACTCGAAACTCAAACGTTCTGCTCTGTAATAGCATCATGTTAACCACTACAGTACCGCGAGACGTCATGGTGCGGAAACCTTTCTCGTAAATAATAATAAATATCAGGATATCATATTGATAATACAAACAATTATAAATACCTAATACTAATTAATAAAACATTATATATTGCTTTGTAGCTATGAAGAAAATATAATTAAAAGTTTTCTTAGCCAAGTTTTTTGAACAGCTGTTATGCATGATAGGATCATTCAATGGCTTTAATATTAGTACTAATATTACAACTGGCACAACTATTTTACATTCAGATTTATTTTTTTCTAAAGTGTCACTGGTATTTCATGGAACCATCAAGACAGGATGGCGGGGCAGAGATATGTCTCTACCAAAGGAAGTGTAAGGTGCTCCAACATAAGAACATAAGAAATAGGAGCAGGAGTCGGCCATCTGGCCCATCGAGCCTGCCCCGCCATTCAATAAGATCATGGCTGATCTGTCCGTAAACTCAGCTCCATCTACCTGCCTTTTTCCCATGACCCCTAATTACTCTACTATGTAAAAACCTATCTAACTGTATCTTAAATATATTTAGTGAAGAAGCCTCAACTGCTTCCCTGGGCAGAGAATTCCACAGATTCACCACTCTCTGGGAGAAACAGTTTCTCCTCATCTCCGTCCTAAATCTTCTCCCCTGAATCTTGAGGCAATGTCCACTAGTTCTAGTCTCACCTACCAATGGAAACAACTTTCCTACTTCTATCTTATCTATCCTTTTCAAAATCAGATGCTTCCATAAGATGCCCTCTCATTCTTCTGAACTCCAGAGTATAGTCCCAGGTGACTCAATCTCTCCTCATAGGTTAACCCCTTCATCCCTGGAATCAACCTGGTGAACCTCCTCTGCACTGCCTCCAAAGCCAGTATATCCTTCCTCAAGTATGGAGACCAGAACTGCACACAGTACTCCAGGTCTGGCCTCACCAGTACCCTGTACAGTTGCAGCATGACCTCCCTGCTCTTGAATTCAATCCCTCTAGCAAGGAAAGCCAACATTCCTTTTGCCTTCTCAATAACCTGTTGTACCTGCAAGCCAACATTTTGTGATTCATGAACAAGCTCTCCCAAGTCCCTCTGCACAACAGCATGCTGCAATCTTTCACCATTTAAATAATAATCTGCTCTTCTATTATTCCTCCCAAAGTGGATGATCTCGCATTTACCAAAGTTGTATTCCACCTGCCAGACCTTGGCCCACTCACTTAACCCATCTATATCCCTCTGCAGACTCTCCAAATCCTCTGTACAATTTGCTTTTCCACTCACTCTAGAGTTATCAGCAAATTTTGCTCTGCTACACTCAGTCCCCTCTTCCAAATCATCAATGTAAATGGTGAACAGCTGCGGGCCCAGCACCCACCCCTGCGGCACCCCACTCACCACTGACTGCCAACCGAACAGACACCCATTTATACCAACTCTCTGCCTTCTATTGGTTAACCAATCCACTATCCATGCCAATACACTTCCTCTGACTCCATGCATCCGTATCTTATTTATAGGTCCCTTGTGTGGCACCTTATCGAACGCCTTCTGGAAATCCAAGTGTACGATATCCACCTGTTCCCCTCTATCCACTGCACTCATAATGTCCTCAAAGAGCTCCAGTAATTTTGTCAAACAAGACCTGCCCTTTCTGAATCCATGCTGTGTCTGTCTAATGGAACCACTCCTTTCTAAATATTTCACTATTTCTTCCTTAATGACAGCTTCAAGCATTTTCCCGACTACAGATGTTAAGCTAGTTGGCCTATAGTTGCAACACATATCAAAGTTGCTGGTGAACGCAGCAGGCCAGGCAGCATCTGTAGGAAGAGGTGCAGTCGACGTTTCAGGCCGAGACCCTTCGTCAGGACTAACTGAAGGAAGAGTGAGTAAGGGATTTGAAAGTTGGAGGGGGAGGGGGAGATCCAAAATGATAGGAGAAGACAGGAGGGGGAGGGATAGAGCCAAGAGCTGGACAGGTGATTGGCAAAAGGGGATACGAGAGGATCATGGGACAGGAGGTCCGGGAAGAAAGACAAGGGGGGGGACCCAGAGGATGGGCAAGGGGTATATTCAGAGGGGCAGAGGGAGAAAAAGGAGAGTGAGAGAAAGAATGTGTGCATAAAAATAAGTAACAGATGGGGTACAAGGGGGAGGTGGGGCATTAGCGGAAGTTAGAGAAGTCGATGTTCATGCCATCAGGTTGGAGGCTACCCAGATGGAATATAAGGTGTTGTTCCTCCAACCTGAGTGTGGCTTCATCTTTACAGTAGAGGAGGCCATGGATAGACATGTCAGAATGGGAATGGGATGTGGAATTAAAATGTGTGGCCACTGGGAGATCCTGCTTTCTCTGGCGGACAGAGCGTAGATGTTCAGCAAAGCGGTCTCCCAGTCTGCGTCGGGTCTCGTCAATATAAAAAAGGCCACATCGGGAGCACCGGACGCAGTATATCACCCCAGTCGACTCACAGGTGAAGTGTTGCCTCACCTGGAAGGACTGTCTGGGGCCCTGAATGGTGGTAAGGGAGGAAGTGTAAGGGCATGTGTAGCACTTGTTCCGCTTACACGGATAAGTGCCAGGAGGGAGATCAGTGGGGAGGGATGGGGGGGATGAATGGACAAGGGAGTCGCGTAGGGAGCGATCCCTGCGGAATGCAGGGGGGGGGGAGGGAAAGACGTGCTTAGTGGTGGGATCCCGTTGGAGGTGGCAGAAGTTACGGGGAATAATATGTTGGATCCGGAGGCTGGTGGGGTGGTAGGTGAGGACCAGGGGAACCCTACTCCTAGTGGGGTGGCGGGAGGATGGAGTGAGAGCAGATGTACGTGAAATGGGGGAGATGTGTTTAAGAGCAGAGTTGATAGTGGAGGAAGGGAAACCCCTTTCTTTAAAAAAGGAAGACATCTCCCTCGTCCTAGACGGCCTATAGTTGCCCATCTTTTACCTATATCCTTTTTTAAAAAGTGGCGTGACATTTGCTGTCTTCCAATCTGCCAGGACCTGCCCAGAGTCCAGAGAGTTTTGATAAATGATTACCAACGCGTCTACTATAACCTCCGCCAATTCCCTCAGCACCCTGGGATGCATCCCATCAGGACCAGGGGACTTATCTACCTTCAGACCCTCTAGTTTGCTCATCACTATCTCTTTAGTGACAGTGATTTTATCAAGGTCCTCACCTCCCATTTCGTCCATAACATCCTTCTTTGGCATATTAGACGTGTCCTCCACCACAAAGACCGACACAAAATAGTTGTTCAATGCCTCAGCCATTTCCTTATCACCCAATATCAATTTCCCCTTCTCGTCTTCCAAGGGACCTATGTTGACTTTAGCCATCCTCTTCCGCTTTATATATTTATAAAAACTTTTGCAATCTGTTTTTATATTTTGTGCTAATTTACTTTCATTATCTATTATGAATTATCTATTACTCTTTCCTTATTTCTATTATGAATTATCTATTATGAATTATCTATTACTCTTTCCTTATTTCTTGTTGATTTGTTCTTTGTTGCTTTTTAAAGTTTTCCCAATCCTCCGGTTTCCCACTACTCTTTGAAACTTTGTACACCTGAGCTTTTAATTTGATATTATCTTTTATTTCCCTAGCTATCCAAGGCTGGCTCTCCCCACACTCACTGTCCTTACTTTTGAGCACTGTGAAAAATCACTTTGAAAGTATTCCACTGTTCCTCAACAGTGGATGCTTCCCTGGTGTCATGGATTCTTGATTACCTGACTGTCAGACCACAGTACGTGTGCTTGCAACACTGTGTGTCCGACAGAGTGATCAGCAGTACTGGGGCTCCACAGGGGACTGTCTTGTCTCCCTTTCTCTTCACCATTTACACCTCGGACTTCAACTACTGCACAGAGTCTTGTCATCTTCAGAAGTTTTCAGATGACTCTGCCATAGTTGGATGCATCAGCAAGGGAGATGAGGTTGAGTACAGGGCTACGGTAGGAAACTTTGTCACATGGTGTGAGCAGAATTATCTAGAGCTTAATGTAAAAAAGACTAAGGAGCTGGTGGTAGACCTGAGGAGAGCTAAGGTACCGGTGACCCCTGTTTCCATCCAGGGGGTCAGTGTGGACATGGTGGAGGATCACAAATACCTGGGGATACGAATTGACAATAAACTGGACCGGTCAAAGAACACTGAGGCTGTCTACAAGATGGTGGTGCCTGAAAAGAGGATGCTGTCCAAGTTGCATGCCATCTTGGTCAATGTCTCCCATCCACTACATAATGTACTGGGTGGGCACAGGAGTACATTCAGCCAGAGACTCATTCCACCGAGATGCAGCACAGAGCGTCATAGGAAGTCATTCCTGCCTGTGGCCATCAAACTTTACAACTCCTCCCTTGGAGGGTCAGACACCCTGAGCCAATAGGCTGGTCCTGGACTTATTTCCTGGCATAATTTACATATTAGTATTTAACTATTTATAGTTTTATTACTATTTATTATTTACCGTGCAACTGTAACAAAAACCAATTTCCCCCCGGATCAATAAAGTATGACTATGACTAACTGTCCTACCAAATAGCCTGTGCTCCCAATCCACATTAGCCAACTCCTCCCTCATCCTGTTGTCATCTCCCTTGTTCAAGCATAATACACTAGTTTTAGATCTAACTATTTCATCCTCCATCTGTATCTGAAATTCAGTCACATTATGATCACCCTTTCCAAGAGGATCCCTGACTACAAGATTGTTAATCTTACATAGAAACATAGAAAATAGGTGGAGTAGGCCCTTTGGCCCTTCGAGCCTGCACCGCCATTCAGTATGATCATGGCTGCTCATCCAACTCAGAACCCTGTACCAGCCTTCCCCCCTTACCCCTGATCCCTTTAGCCACAAGGGCCATATCTAACTCCCTCTTAAATATAGCCAATGAACTGTCTCATTGCACAGGACCAGATCTAAGATAGTATTTTCCCTTGTAGGTTCACTAACATGCTGCTCAAGAAAGCTATCAATGATGCATTCTATAAAGTCCTCCTCAAGACTTCCTTGACCAACCTGATTCACCCAATCTACGTGGAAGTTAAAATCCCCCATGACAACTGCCGTTTCGTTCTTACGAGCCTCAGTTATTTCTTGGTTAATTGTCTCTGCCACTACAACATTTCAGAAGTTTCTCCAGATGTTCCTCCGTGCTTCTCACGTCTGTCTCCATCAAATCAGGATTGTGCACAGTACCTACTTACAAATACAATATCATTTCAGAGCGGCCGACATCTTCTCCTCCCCTCTGTAGTTACAGTGAAGTAAAGGAAACTACAGAGGCATGAGAAAGGAGTTGGACAGAATTGATTGTAAAAGAACACTGGCAGGGATGATGGCAGAGCAGCAATGGCTGGAATTTCTGGAAGGCAACAGGATATATACATTCCAAAGAGGAATAAGTATTCTAAAGGCAAGATGACACAACCGTAGCTAACGAGAAAATTCAAAGCCAACATAAAAGCCAAAGGGAGGGTATGTAATAGAGCAAAAATTAGTCAGAAGTTCGAGGATTGTGAAGCTTTTAAAAACTTGTGAAAGTTCCAGGTGTCAGTGGTTCTTGGGAAACTGAAAGTTCTGAGGTAGACAAGTCACCTGGACCAGAGTATGTACACCCCAGGGTTCTGAAAGAGGTGGCTGAGAAGATTGTGGATGCACTAATAATGATCTTCCAAGAATCAGTAGATTCTGGAATGGTTTCAGAAGACTGGAAAATTGCAAATGTCACTTCACTCTTCAAGAAGGGAGGGAGGCAGAAGAAAGGAAACTATAGGCCAGTTAGTCTGACCTCAGGGGTTGGGAAGATGTTGAAGTCGATTGTTAAGAATGAGGTCTCAGGGTACTTGGAGGCACATGGTAAACATAGGTCATAGTCAGCATGGTTTCCTCAAGGGAAAATCTTACCTGACAAGCCTATTGGAATTTTTTGAAAAAATAACAAGCAGGATAGACAAAGGAGAATTGGTTGATGTTATGTATTTGGATTTTCAGAAGCCTTGACAAGGCGCCACACATGAGGTTGCATAATAAATTACGAGCCCAGGGTGTTACAGGAGATTCTGGCATGGATAAAGCAGTGGCTGATTGGCAGGAGGCAAAGAGTGGGAATAAAGGGAGACTTTTCTAGTTGGCTGCTGGCGACTAGTGCTGTTCCACTGGGGTCTGTGTTAGGACCAATTCCTTTTACGTTATATATCAATGATTTGGATGATGGAATTGATGGCTTTGTAGCAAATTTTGCAGACGATATGAAGATAGGTGGAGGGACAAGTAATTTTGAGAAAGAAGAGAGGCTACAGTGAAACTTATGACAGATTAAGACAGATTGGGCAAAGAAATGGCAGATGGAATAGAATGTCGGGAAGTGTATGGTCATGCACTTTTATAGAAGAAATGAAAGGGTTGACTATTTTCTAACTGGAGAGGAAACCCAAAAAAAAAAACAAGGCACAAAAGGACTTTTGTGCAGGTTTCCCTAAAGGTTAATTTGCAGGTTGAGTACATGGTGAGCAAAACAAAGTTAGCATTAATTTCAAGAAGACTAGAATTTTAATGCCAGGATGTAAAGCTGAAACTTTATAAAGCTCTCTTGAGGCCTGACTTGGAGTGTTGTGAACAGGTTTGGACCCCTTATCTCAGGAAGGCTGTGCTGAAAATGGAGAGGGTTCAAAGAAGGTTCACGAAAATTATTCCTGAATTGAATGGCTTGTCATATGAAGAGCTTTTGATGGCTCTGGGTCTGTATTCACTCAAATTGAGGAGAATGAGGGGTGACCTCATTGAAACCTATCGAATGTTTAAAGGCCTTGATCGAGTCAATGTGGATGTTTCCTAAGATAGGAGAGTCTAAGACCAGAGTACACAGCATCAGAATGGGGCGGGGGGGGGTGTCCTTCTAGAACAGAGATGAGGAGGAATTTCTGTAGCCAGAGAGTGATGAATCTGCGAATTCTTCGCCACAGACAGCTGTGGAGGCTAATTCTTTTTGTATATTTATGCAAAAGTTTGACAGATTCTTGATTGGTCAGGGTATAAAGTGATACAATGAGAAGGCAGGAGATTGGGGCTGAGACAAGAATTGAATCAGCTATGATGAAATGGTGGAGCAGACTCGATGGGCCCAGTGGCCTAATTCTGCTCCAGTATCACGGTTTTATAACTGCGCCGTGGATGTTCCCAAGGCCGGCTGCAAAGGTAGGAGTGTTAGACATAGAGGTAACAATGCCATTCCCTAAAAACCCACAGACTAGATGGGCTGAAGGGCCTGTTTCTGTGCTGCAGTGTTCTATAGCTCCATAATGTGAAAGACGGGCCCAGGACAAAGAAGTCTGGTGAGCTGCTGTCGGCAGCCTGTGCCCCAGTAGGGCTGATGGGCTGAGGCTTGTAAGCCGGCTAAAAGTCCATCTCCCGTATCTCCAGACACTTGCAGACCTCTTTTGAAATGTGTTCATCTGTACCTATCAGTTCCCAGTGCTCCCAGTCCCGTCCAATCTGACCAAGGCCCTGCGTATTCCGGAAAATACTTCCAAGAATGTACTAATTCAGTTCTCTCTATGCATCTCCCAATCCCATTCTTTACCTCTTTTGCAGATTCTCTATGTTCTCGGTTAGAACGAAGGGATTTCGAGTCAGGAAAGCTCCGAGAAAATCCTTTTCAACTCCCACATCTTTCAGGAACAGAAGTCGCTCTTTCACATCCCTGTCAAAATCCAGCCGCAACAGCATGTTGGCCACATTTGGTCGCCGTTCTAGTTTAGACAGATCTACACCTGGAATTGTAAATACATAACAGTAAAATTGTGATAATTCGTTATTAACACATTGCTGAACATAGAATAGTACAGCACAGTAAGGCCCTTCGGCCCACAATGTTGTGCCGACCCTCAAACCCTGCCTCCCATATAACCCACCACCTTAAATTCCTCCATATACCTGTCTAGTAGTGTCTTAAACTTCACTAGTGTATCTGCCTCCACCACTGACTCAGGCAGCGCATTCTACGCACCAACCACTCTCTGAGTAAAAAACCTTCCTCTAATATCCCCCTTGAACTTCCCACCCCTTACCTTCAAGCCATGTCCTCTTGTATTGAGCAGTGGTGCCCTGGGGAAGAGGCGCTGGCTATCCACTCTATCTATTCCTCTTATTATCTTGTACACCTCTATCATGTCTCCTCTCATCCTCCTCCTCTCCAGAGAGTAAAGCCCTAGCTCCCTTAATCTCTGATCATAATGCATACTCTCTAAACCAGGCAGCATCCTGGTAAATCTCCTCTGTACCCTTTCCAATGCTTCCACATCCTTCCTATAGTGAGGCGACCAGAACTGGACACAGTACTCCAAGTGTGGCCTAACCAGAGTTTTATAGAGCTGCATCATTACATCGCAACTCTTAAACTCTATCCCTCGACTTATGAAAGCCAACACCCCATAAGTTTTCTTAACTACCCTATCCACCTGTGAGGCAACTTTCAGGGATCTGTGGACATGTACCCCCAGATCCCTCTGCTCCTCCACAGATTCTGAGAGGCACATCCTGACCACAGAGGCCTAACAACCATTTTTGGCTTTATTAGGCATTGGTCAGACTGCACTTGGAGTATTGTGAGCAGACATCCCACCCTGCAAAAACTGATTTCAGGGAGGTAGCACCATCAATTTGTGGGAGACTTCGGGGAGAGGTGGGATGTCTGCAATAGAGTAGCTCCTTAGCAGCTAGCCAGCTAGTTTAAATAACGTTAGCTATGCTAATGAACGAATGACACCTGTTAAACTCACCTCAACACGTCTTTTACAGCCTTAACCCACCACGGGCAATAGAAAAGTCACTGTTGCAAACAGCACAGCGAGCAACGCTGTCATTATTTTTGACCCCTATTAGGCAGGGGTACACCTTAGGGTAGTCTGGGGTGACGTACGTTTTATATTTTTTTTTGGAACACTCTCCCATGGCGCGCTCTCGCTTGCTTTCTCGCTCGCTCTCAAAAAAATTGATTTCCGTGATATTTTATATAATTTGCGGTCATCAGGGAGCCACTATTGATATGTGGGAGACTCCCGGAACTTCCAGGAGAGGTGGGATGTCTGCGAGCAGCTTTGGGCTCCTTATCATTTGCTGGCATTGGAAGGAGTCCAGAGGGTCAAGAATTATTTCAGGAATGAAAGGGGTGTTTGATGGGGTGGGCCAGTACTCACTGGAGATTAGAAGAATGGGGGAGGGATTTGAAACCTATCGAATATTGAAAGGCCTGGATGGAGTGGACATGGAGAGGATATTTCTTATAGTGGGAGAGCTTACAACAGAGGGCACAGACTCAGAACACGAGGACATTGCTTTTGAAAGGAGATGAGGTGAAATTTCTTCAGCCAGAGGGTGTTGAATCTGTGGAATTCACTGCCACAGACGGCTGTGCAGGCCAAGTCATTGGGTATATTTGAAGTGGAGGTTGATAGGGTTTAGATGAGGCAGGGTGTGAAAGGTTACGGGGAGAAGGCCGGAGAATGGAGTTGAGTGGGATAATAAATCAACCCTGATGGAGTGGGCCCAATCGCCTAACTCTGCTCCTACATCTTACACACACAAGTAGGAAGAGAAGGAAGCATTGTTTTTACAAGGAAAGCAGAAAGTAACACAAGGGTGAAAAAAATAATCACTTCCACTTCTCAGGTGCCTCAAAGGAAACGGAGAATATTGTCAGCCCTTTATAAAGACAATTTTAGACGGACACATTATAATAATGCAAAATGTAATAAAAACTATTTGAATATTCTTAACAAGGCTACCTACAACTGCAGTATGGTGTCAAACTTTACGCCTTTCACACAGGGTGAGATTTCAAACACCTGAAGCTACTTCAAACAAATGCCTATTAATATAAACATGGTTATAAATCAACAGATACCAGGATAGGAATGCAGAGCAAGGTGGGTTTTTGTTGAGAAAGCCTCAGATTTTGGAGAAATTTGATTTAAGTATTAAAAGTTACGCAGGCTATCTGCGCTTTAGAGTTAGATATGGCCCTTGTGGCTACGGGGGTCAGGGGGTATGGAGGGAAGGCTGGGGCAGGGTTCTGAGTTGGATGATTAGCCATGATCATAATAAATGGCGGTGCAGGCTCAAAGGGCCGAATGGCCTACTCCTGCACCTATTTTCTATGTTTCTATGTTTCTATGTTTATATATTGGCAGAAAACAAAATACTCAGGACTCAATCAGTGGAAGGTTTTTCTTCTCGTTCAGAGTTAAACTCTGAATCAAGTTGCCAGTTTGCATGAGGAGGTCAAGTTCATGTTTGATTCCTGGATCATTGGGGCCTCTTCTGGGGGAGGTAGGATTTGTACGAAAAGGGCGGGTTACACCTGAACCCAAAGTGGTCCAATATCCTAGCGGGCACATTTAATAGAGCTGTTAGGGAGGGTTTAAACTAATCTGGTAGGAAATGGAAACCAGAGTGATAGGGCTGAGGAAGGGGAAAACAGAAATAAATCAAAGATAGTGTGCAACAGAGATGAAAGAAAAAACAGGCGGGAGATGAGACTTAATCAAAGCCAGTGGGATGAGTTACAGGGCAATAGAGGTGTGGTGCAGTTAAAACAGAAAGCAACAAATACTGGACTGAAAGTGTTATATTTGAATGCACACAGCATAAGAAATAAAATGGACGATCTTGAAATTCAGCTACAGATTGGCAAGTATGATGTTGTGGCCATCTCTGAAACTTGGCTAAAGGATGGCTGTCTTTGGGAGCTGAACATCCAAGGATAAATGGTGTATCGGAAAGATAGATTAGTAGACAGAGGGAGTGGTGTGGCCCTGTGTATAAGAAATAATATTAAATCATTAGAAAGAGATGACATAGGATTGGAAGGTGTAGAGTCTCTATGGGTTGAGTTAAGAAATGGCAAGGGTAAAAGGTAAATGGCAGTTGTATACAGGCCTCCAAACAGCAGCCGGGATGTGGATTACAAATCACAGCAGGAGATAGAAAAGTTATGTCAGAAGGGCAATGTCATGATAATCGTTGGGGATTTTAACATGAAAGTGGATTGGGAAAACCAAGTCAGTACTGGACCTCAGGAGAGAATTTGTAGAATGTCTAAGGGATGGCTTTTTAGAACAGCTTGTTGTTGAGCCCACTGGGGGATCAGCTGTGCTGAATTGGGTGTTGTGCAATGATCTGGAGGTGATAAGAGAGCTTCCTTAGGGAACCCTTAGGGAACAGTGATCACAATATAATCGAGTTCACTTTGAAATTTGAGAGGGAAAAAGTAAAATCCAATGTGTTGGTATTTCAGTGGAATAAAGGAAATTACAATGGCATGAGAGGGGAACTGGCCAAGGTTCATTGGGAAGGGACCCTAGTAGGAAGGACAGCAGAGCAGCAATAGCTGCAGTTTCTGCGAAAAATGAGGGAAGTGCAAGACGTATATATTCCAAATAAGAAGAAATATTCAAAGGGAAAAAGGACACTAGCGTGGCTGACAAATGAAGTCAGAGCCAAAGTAAAAGCAAAAGAGAGGGCATTCAAGGAAGCCAGAGCTAGTGGGAAGATAGAGGATTGGGGAGCTTTAAAAAAACTTGCAGAAGGAAACTAAGAAGGTCACTAGGACGGAAAAGATAAATTATTAAAGGAAGCTGGCAACCAATATCAAAAAAGATACTAAGAGTTGTTTTTAAGTATATAAAGGATAAAAGAGAGTCAAGGGTAGATACAGGACTAATACAAAATGACACTGGAGATATTGTAATGAGAGATGCAGAAATGGCAGAGTAACTTCATGCGTAGTACCTGTTAGCCTGACATCAGTGGTTGGGAAATTGTTGGAATCAATTGTTAGGGATGAGATTACAGAGTACCTGGAGGCAAATGACAAGATAGGCCAAAGCCAGCATGGTTTCCTGAAAGGAAAATCCTGCCTGACAAACCTACTGCAATTCTTTGAGGAAATTACAGGCAGGGTAAATAAGGGAGATGGAGTGGATGTGGTGTACTTGGATCTTCAGAAGGCCTTTGATAAGGTGCCACACATGAGGCTGCTTAACAAGATAAGAGCCCATGGAATTACAGGGAAGTTACTAGCATTGGCTGGTCGGTAGAAAACAGAGAGTGGGAATAAAGGGATCCTATTCTGGCTGGCTGCCGGTTACCAGTGGAGTTCCACAAGGGTTGGTGTTGGGATCGCTGCTTTTTATGATATGACAAATGATTTGCACTACGGTATTAATGGATGTTGTCATTTAAAGTTTTAAGATAAATTGGATAGATATATGGATAGGAAAGGAATGGAGGATTATGGGCTGACTGCAGGTCGCTGGGACTAGGTTAGAGTAAGGGTTTGGCATGGACTAGAAGGGGCGAGATGGCCTGTTTCTGTGCTGTAATTGTTATATGTAAACACAAAATAATCTGCAGATGCTGGGGTCAAAGCAACACTCACAACACACCGTTGGAACTCAGCAGGTCGGGCAGCATCAGTGGAAAAGATCGGTCGACGTTTCGGGCCGGAACTCTTCGTCAGGACTGTAGGGGGAAGGGGCAGAGGCCCTATAAAGAAGGTGGGGGGAGGGTGGGAAGGAGAAGGCTGGTAGGTTCCAGGTGAAAAACCAGTAAGGGGAAAGATAAAGGGGTGGGGGAGGGGAGGCAGGGAGGTGATAGGCAGGAAAGGTGAAAAAGGAATAAGGGAAAACACAATGGGTAGTAGAAGGAGGCGGAACCATGAGGGAGGTGATAGGCAGCTGGGGGAGGAGGCAGAGTGACATAGGGATAGGGGAAGGGAGCGGGGAGGGAATTACCGGAAGTTGGAGAATTCTATGTTCATACCAAGGGGCTGGAGACTACCTAGACAGTATGGTTCCGCCTCCTTCTACTACCCATTGTGTTTTCCCCCTATTCTGTCTTGACCTTTCCTGCCTATCACCTCCCTGCCTCTCCTCCCCCACCCCTTTATTTTTCCCCTTACTGGTTTTTCACCTGGAACCTACCAGCCTTCTCCTTCCCACCCTCCCCCCACCTTCTTTATAGGGCCTCTGCCCCTTCCCTCTTCAGTCCTGACGAAGGGTTCCGGCCCGAAATGTCGACTGATCGTTTCCACGGATGCTGCCCGACCTGCTGAGTTCCTCCAGCGTGTTGTGAGTGTTGCATATGGTTATATGGTTGTGGCTAAATTTGCCAATGATACAAAGATAGATGGAGAAGCAGTTAGTATTGAAAAAACAGAGAGCCCGCAGAAAAACTTAGATAGTTTAGGGGAATGGGCAATGAAGTGGCAAATAAAATGCAATGTTGGAGTATGTATGGTCATGCACTTTGGTGGAAGAAGTAAGCGGGCAGACTATTACTTAGATGGGGAAAAAAATTCAAAATGCAATGATGCAAAGGGACTTGGGAGTCCTTGTGCAAGGCTAACCTCCAGATTGAGTCAGTGGTGAAGAAGGCAAATGCAATGTTGGCATTCATTTCTAGAGGTATAGAATATAAGAGCAGGGATGTGATGTTGAGGCTCTATAAGGCAGTCGTGAGACCACACTTGAGTATTATATACAGTTTTGGGCTCCTTATTTTAGAAAGGATTTACTGACATTGGAGAGGGTTCAGAGAAGATTCACGAGAATGATTGCAGGAATGAAAGAGTTACTGTATGAGGAAAGTCTGGCAGCTCTTGGGCTGTATTCCCTGGAGTTCAGGAGAATGAGGGGGGATCTCATAGAAAGATTCCAAATGTTAAAAGGCCTGAACAGATTAGATATGGCAAAGTTATTTCCCATGGTAGGGGATTCTAGGACAAGAGAGCACAACTTCAGGATTGAAGGACGTCCATTTAGAACTGAGATGCAGAGAAATTACTTTAGTCAGAAGGTGGTAAATCGGTGGAATTTGTTGCCACGAGTGGCTGTGGAGGCCAAGTCATTGGGTGCATTTAAGGCAAAGATAGATAGGTTCTTGATTAGCCAGGACATCAAAGTGTATGGGGAGAAGGCAGGGGAGTGGGGAGAACTGGAAGATTTGGATCAGCCTGTGATTGAATGGCGGAGCAGACTTGATGGGCCGAATGGCCTACTTCTGCTCCTATATCTTATGGTTTTGATTGTCATTTAACCACACATTGAATAGAGCCAAACAAAACAGTGTTCCTCGGGTCCAACAGCACACAGCACATATAGCTACGACAGCAGGAAAAAAGTGTTACAAATAAAACAAAATTTTAAAATGGAATACAAATTTTTGGAAAAATTCAAACAACAATAGGATTAAATCCCTGCCTGAGACCATTTACGTTGATCCAATCGCTAACCAGGATTTGCATCGTTGGTTACTTTCTCCTTCCTTACTTATTCTGACTGAATTGTGGATGTGGAATCATTTAGACGGGAATTTTCTTTACTCCAAATTGTGGATGTGGAATCATTTGGACGGGAATTTTCTCTACTCCAAATTTTGGATGTGGAATTATTTAGACGGGAATTTTCTTAACTCCGAATTGCCCTCAGATTCTATTTCTGACTTTTCCATTTCAAGATTGTTTAATGTTTAATGCTATTTCCAGCACACAAGACTAAAGGTGAACAAAATAGTTGTTACTCTGGATGTGATGGAGCACAAAAAACACAATAAGATAAAAACACAATAAATATGAACACATAAATAGTTTACATACAGACATTGATTGTATGTCTTAAAGTGATGCTAAGCAGAGGAGTGGTGACTGACAGGAAGGTTTTTTTTGCATAATAGAGGAATTAAGGGTTATGGGGAAAAGGCAGGTAGATGGAGCTGAGTTTACGGACAGATCAGCCATGATTTTATTGAATGGCAGGGCAGGTTCGATGGGCTAGATGGCCGACTCCTGCTCCTATTTCTTGTGTTCTTATGTTCTTACGAAATGATAAAGCAGTGGTGGTTGGGGTGTGGGTTAGTGTGTGGAGGTGTCGATCAGTCTTACCGCTTGGGGAAAGTAACTGTTTGTGTCTGGTGGTCCTGGTGTGGGTACTACGTAGCCTCCTCCCTGATGGGAGTGGGACACCAGTCCATGAGCAGGGTGGGTGGGATCCTTCCTGATGTTACTGGCCCTTTTCCAGCCCCTTTCTGTTTCGATGTCCTTGTTGGTGGGCAGGCTGGTGCCGGTGATGCATTGGGCAGCTTTGAGAACGTGTGGGAGAGCCTTCCTGTCTGCCACAGTGCAGCTTCCGTACCAAACAACGATCCAGATTGCTAGGAACCATTCAGAACACAGCACAGTACAGGCCCTTCAGCCCTTAATGTCGTGTTGACCTTTTAATCTGCTCCAAGATCAATCTCCCTCCCACATTGGGATGTGACTGTACTTGGGTGGGTTTGCAAGCAGGAACTCTGGAACAAGGTCAATGTTGAGGAAAACTGGAGGTTTGGCGAACGAGTAGGTACTGGTTTTGTTTGTGATTCATACAAGCTCTGATGTGTAACCAAATGGTGTCAACAGCAATCAGACCAAGATACAAACAGGCGACGAGGCTGAGATCGCAGAGGGCAACTTACAGTGTTTAGAAGGCCAACAAAATAACTCAGAACATTACAGCCCAGCACAGGGTCTTCAGTCCAGTATGTTGTGCCGATCGTATAACACACCAAGATCAATCTAACCCTACCTAACCCTCCCACATAATCCTCCATTTCTCTACCATCCATGTGTATATCCAAGTTTCTGGAATGTCCCTGATGTATCTGCCTCTACCACCACACCGGCAGCACGTTCCACACCCCCCCCCCCACTATCAGCGTAAAAAAATACTTACCCCTGACACCCCCCCGCACTTTCCTCCAATCATCTTAAAATGACTCCCCCTCCTATTATCCTGGGAAAAAGTCTCTGGCTGTCCACTTATCTGTGCCTGTTACCATCTTGTACACCTCTATCAGGTCACTTCTCATCCTCCTTCTCTCCAAAGAGAAAAGCCCTGGCTCACTCAACCTACCCTATGCTCTCCAATCCAGGCAGCATCCTGGTAAATTTCCTCTGCACCCTCTAAAGCTTCCATACCCTTCCAATAATGATGCAGCAGAACCGAACACAATACTCCGAGGGTGGCCTTACTGGGGTAACATTACCTCGAAGCTCTCGAACTCAGTCCCCTGACGGATCAAGGACACATTACACTCCTCCTTACCCACCCTGTCAACTTGCACTGTCACTTTGAGAGATCTATGTGAAGGGTGAGATTTCCTTAGTGCACCATGAATACAAAATTCTGAGGGGTATAGAAAGGGTAAACGCATGCAGGCATTTTCCACTGAGTTTGGGTGAGACGAGAACCAGAGGTCATGGGTTAAGGGTGAAAGTGAAATGTTTAAGGGGAATCAGAGGATTGTAAGTGTGTGGAACGACCTGCCAGCACAAGTGGTGCATGCAAGGTTGATTTCAACGCTTAAGTGAGTTTGGATAGATACATGCATGGTAGGGGTATGGAAGGCTATGGTGCGGGTGCAGGTCAATGGGAGCAGGCAGGCTAATGGTTAACTAATGCATCAACTAGATGGGCCGAAGAGCCTGTTTCTGTGCTGTAGTGTTCTATAAGCTGAGAGGTAATGTTGCAGCTATATCGGACCCGGGTGAGACCCCACTTGGAGTATTGTGCTCAGTTCTGGTCACCTCACTACAGGAAGGATGTGGAAA
Source organism: Mobula birostris (assembly GCF_030028105.1). Taxonomy (NCBI): domain Eukaryota; kingdom Metazoa; phylum Chordata; class Chondrichthyes; order Myliobatiformes; family Myliobatidae; genus Mobula; species Mobula birostris. Next base: position 3,184,688 of record NC_092370.1, on the reverse strand, counting down.
CCATAGAAAAGGTGCAGAGGAGATTTACAAGGATGTTGCCTGGATTGATAGAGGTGTACAAGATGATGGGAGGCATTGATCGTGTGAATAGTCAGAGGCTTTTTCCCAGGGCTGGAATGGCTAGCACGAGAGGGCACAGGTTTAAGGTGCTTGGAAGCAGGTACAGAGGAGATGTCGGGGTAAGTTTTTTACGCAGAGAGTGGTGAGTGCCTGGAATAGGCTTCCAGCAACGGTGGTGGAGGTGGATACGATAGGGTCTTTTAAGAGACTCCTGGACAGGTACATGGAGCTCAGAAAAATAGAGGGCTATGGGTAACCCTAGTAATTTCTAAAGTAAGTACATGTTCAGCACAGCTTTGCGGGCCGAAGGACCTGTATTGTGCTGTAGGTTTTCTGTGTTTCTAAGTTTTTAATTTTATCAGAAAGGCTCATCAGACCAGCTGGTCTTTTCCTTTGAGGAAAACACACAAAATGCTGGAGGAACTCAGGAGAGGTGACTCGATAGAAGTGTACCAGGGTTATTTTTTCTGGAGTGCTGGAGACTGAGGGGAGATCTGACAGGGGTGTAATGTGCTGCAAGGTTTCACTGCTAATGTAATGGTTTCTCTGCACCAGCATTGTTTGGGTTATGACTAGAGATAACAGGGGCTTTGGAATGTGGGCCATCCAATGAGAGGGATATTGTTCTTTATTGTGTGTCTGGGAGCAGGGATTTCGGGGTCTTTTGCCTGGGAGAGATGAGGAGAGAAGACACGAATGGAGAGAGTTGGTAGACCGCCAGACGGAGTGGATTTGGAGCGAGGGTCCGAGGGTCGGTACACTCGGAGGAGGTTGACGGGGAACCAGTGAACTGAACAGTGAGCTCCAACGTTGCGCATTTGGCTGTTTAATGAGAATGGGCCTTTCTCTTTCTTTGTTTTCTTTACTAACCATTTAGTCAAATTAAAAATTACAAAACTCAATTGTTTAATCGCATATTGTGTACTGTTTGTTATTTCATGGTACTCATTTGTAATAGAGGACACATCATGCAGCATCCACCCAAACAAGATTTCTCAAGTTTGGCCAGGCCGAGGTCTGTCTTCCCCTAGACTAAGCCGCTAGCCAAAGTGAGAGTTACAGGGGTTTATATGATTATAAGAGGCAGTAAACAGACAGTATCTTTTTCCCAAGGTTAAAATGTCTAATACCACTCCCATCAGGGAGGAGGCTACGTAATATCCACGCCAGGACCACCAGACTCAAAACAGCTACTTTCCCCAAGCAGTAAAGCTGATCAACACCTCCAGCCACTAACCCACCCCTCCACACCCCCAACCACCACTACTTTATCATTTCCTGTCAGTCACCTTATGTACAGACACTCCTGTGCCAAGCGTCACTTTATGGACATACAATCAGTCTATGTATATAAACTATCTCATGCATTTATATTTATTGTGCTTTGATTATTATTATTATTGTGTTTATATCTTGTGCTGCATCGGATCTGGAGTAATAATTCTGTCCTGACGAAGGGTCTCGGCCTGAAACGTCGACTGTACCTCTTCCTAGAGATGCTGCCTGGCCTGCTGCGTTCACCAGCAAGTTTGATAAAGTGTGTTAAATAAATAACAGATGAGGTACAAGGGGGAGGTGGGGCATTAGCAGAAGTTTGCGAGGTCCCCCTCCCACTTTCAAATCTCTTATTAGCTCTTCTTTCAGTTAGTCCTGACGAAGGGTCTCGGCCTGAAACGTCGACTGTACCTCTTCCTAGAGATGCTGCCTGGCCTGCTGCATTCACCAGCAACTTTGATGTGTGTTGCTTGAATTTCCAGCATCTGCAGATTTCCTCATGTTTATGTAATTATTATTTTGTTTTCCTTGACCCTTGTGCACTGGAAATGACATTAAACCACCTTGAACTGAATGTATTTAAGGAGAGAGGGGGTAACTTCAAAGGAGATGTGAGGGACAAGTTTTTTTTTACAGAGTGGTGTGTGCCTGGTATGTGGCGTCTGGGGTGCTATAGACACAGATACATCAGGGACTTTACGAGACGTTTAGATAGACACATGAATGTGAGGGGAATGGAAGGCCAGGGACGCTGTGTAGGCAGAGGGGATGAGGTAGCTGGCCATTTGACTGGTTCAGCACCACAGTGAGGGCCGAAGGGCCTGATCCTGTGCTGTACTGGTCTGTGTTCTGTGTTCAGCACTTACCCAGGAGCACCAGCTTGGTTAGAGTCTCCGACCGGTCGACATAGTCGCGAAGGGTGAAAGAGGTCGGAGGGAGGAGTGGACTAACTTCGATGCGCAAAGCTTCTTCTTCAGACAGATCTTGAAATGGAGACTGCGATGGGACATCGTTGAATACTGGAATTTAAAAGGAAAATCAATTTGAGGAATACAATTCCATAGTGAGCAAATGTTAAAAAGTGTGCTGAATGATGAGGTGAGAGAGTTTATTTATTTTATTTAGCTACAGTGTGGAACAGAGCTGTCCACCCCAACAAGCCATGGCATCCAGCAACCCCGATTTAACACCAGCCTAGTTACAGGACAACTTACAAAAACTAATTAACCTAGTAACTGGTATGAGAGAAAACGAGAGCACCAAGGGAAACCCACTCAGTCATGGGGAGAACATACAAACCCCTTATAGACGGAGCTGGAATTAACTCTGAACTCAGGAACGCCCGGTGTCACGTTACCCTCTCCGCTACTGTGACGCCCCAGTAGTTTGAACAATTACCCCCCCACACGTACAGAATGATGGAGGAATTCAGCCGCTCAGGCAGCTTCCATGGAGAGGAATAAGCGCTGACGTTTCGGGCAGAGACCATTCAGCAGGACCCAGGAAGGGGGTAAATAATTCTGTTTTTATTTTAGGAATCTCATCAAATGCCTCAGTAAAATCTATATACAATGTATCCACTGCTCTATCTTCATCGATGTGCTTTGCCATACCTTCAAAAGAATTCAGTCAGGCTCTGCAGCATAATCTGCATCCCACAAAGCCATGCTAACTATCCTTATCAGAATATGCTTCTCTAAATGCTTGTAACTGCTGACTCTAAGAAATAATGATCAACAAGTCAATATTTACTGTGTATGTCCACAAAAAATGAATCTGGTGACATATGTAGTTTTGACGATAAATTTACTTTGCTATTTGTACTGTATGTGTAGTTTACTAGATTTCTCATGATAAATGATTATAAATGCTCTACTTTCTATCTACACATGACTGTGTGGCTAGGCATAGCTCAAATACCATCTACAAATTTGCTGTCGATACAAACATTGTTGGTAGAATCTCAGGTGGTGACAAGAGGGCGTACAGGAGTGAGATGCCAACTAGTGGAGTGGTGCCACAGCAACAACCTGGCACTCAACGTCAGTAAGACGAAAGAGCTGATTGTGGACTTCAGGAAGGGTAAGACGAAAGAACACATACCAATCCTCAGAGGGATCAGAAGTGGAGAGAGTGAGCAGTTTCAGGTTCCTGGGTGTCAAGATCTCTGAGGATCTAACCTGGTCCCAACATATCGATGTGGTCATAAAGAAGGCAAGACAGCGGCTAGACTTCATTAGGAGTTTGAAGAAATTTGGCATGTCAACAAATACACTCAAAAACTTCTATAGTTGTACTGTGGAGAGTATTCTGACAGGCTGCATCACTGTCTGGTACGGAGGGGCTACTGCACAGGACTGAAAGAAGCTGCAGAAGGTTGTAAATCTAGTCAGCTCCATCTTGGGTACTAGCCTACAAAGTACCCAGGATATCTTCAAGGAGCGGTGTCTCAGAAAGGCAGTGTCCATTATTAAGGACCTCCAGCACCTAGGGCATGTCCTTTTCTCACTGTTACCATCAGGTAGGAGATACAGAAGCCTGAAGGCACACACTCAGTGATTCAGGAACAGCTTCTTCACCTCCACCATCTGATTCCTAAATGGACATTGAATCTTTGGACACTACCTCATTTTTTTTTAATATACAGTATTTCAGTTTTTGCACTTTTTTACTGAATTCAATATACGTAATTGATTTACTTGTTTATTTATTTATTTCTCTCTCTCTCTCTCTCTCTCTCTCTCTGCTAGATTATGTAGTACATCGAACTGCTGCTGCTAAGTTAACAAATTTCAGGTCACATGCCGGTGATAATAAACCGGATTCTGATTCCGATTCCTCAACATGGTAATGAATGGATAGGGATAGGGGCTGGTCCCTTCTGTCAGTCCTGCCTTCCAGTGTTCACCCCGTGGGAAACAGGCTGAATTACCTTCAACAGAAGCTGCACATGCACGAGATAAGGAACTGCTGCAGGCTTGTCCTTACAGAAACATGGCTCCAGGATAACATCCTATGCACCATCAATCTACAGGCCAGGACACTCAGGGGCTTGGGCTAGATTAATTTTTGTGACTGTTTGTATTTCTGCTGTCATAATTATATGTGTTACATCTGCTGTTGGTTCTGTGTTTTGTGCCTTGGCCCTGCAGGAACACTGGTTTGTACGGCTGTATTCATGTGCATGGTTGAATGCCAATTACACTTGAACTTGAAGATTTCAAATCTAGTTAACATCAATGAGCAAGCACACTATTTTCACCAAAAAAATTTCTAAACAAAGTGACACAGCTTACCGAAAGGTTGCAACTCATCATCCAGACGAGGCAGTTCTGTTTTCTCATGGTCATAATCTGTATATTGCAACGGTGTGAAGTGGACAGCGTCGCGTTCTCTGCTTGGTGGTGAATCTGGTGCTGAAGAGCTGAAGTTTGGATTTCTCAGCCTTCGCTGGCTTTGGAGGAGGGAACATCGATGCGGATGTACACCAGTCCGAGACTGAAGGGTGTATGACGCCACGGGAATCACCTTCATCGTTTTGTTTGAAGAAAAAACCAGACCAGAGATTCTCATTGAAGACCACCTGCAGCAAATGCAGCGAAGCGCTGAAGACATTTTTCACTCAAATTAAGATTCTGCGAACAAGAAAGTTAATGCATTAACTGTGAGTTGTATTCTTAGGGAATGCCTTAGAAGTTCATTCTCTAACTTTATATTTCAACTGTTAGGAAATTCTGAGCAGTGTGTGTCTGCAGACTCTACAGTAAAAACCACAGAGATCACCGGGGTCTTCCCCCCCCCCAACGGCCTATAGCATTGTTGAGCATCCCTACCATCCATCCCACAATCTCTTTGACCCACTACCGGCAGGAAGGAGATACAGGAGCCTCAGGACGAGGACTGTCAGACTGGATAACAGCTTCTTCCCTCAGGCTGTGAGACTAATGAATACCCTGTCACTACCAAGATCTTATCACTAGGAGAGCAAGCTGTTTACTGTTTACCTGTGCTGTGCACAACGTACATTCTAAATGATATTTTATCAACTTATTTATGGTAATATTTTGTTTTATGTGCTGTGTGTGATGTATATTTTGCAGGTGCACTGTGGTCCAGAGGAACGTTGTTTCATTTGGTTGTATTTATGTATAGTCAGATTAGTTCCTGAGAACACTCAGTCCTCGTTTATTGTCATTTAGAAATGCATGCATTAAAAAATGATACAATGTTCCTCCAGAATGATATTACAGAAACACAGGGCAAACCAAGACTAAACCTGACAAAACCACATAATTATAACATAGTTACAACAGTGCAAAGCAATATCGCAATTTGATAACAGCAGACCATGGGCACGGTAAAAAAATGTCTCAAAGTCCCGATAGCCTCATCATCTCACGCAGACGGTAGAAGGGAGGAACTCTCCCTGCCATGAACCTCCAAGCGCCGCAAACTTGCCGATGCAGCACCATTGAGAGCACCCGACCGCAGCAGACTCTGAGTCCGTCCGAAAACTTCGAGCCTCTGACCAGCCCCTCCGACACAGCCTCTCCGAGCACCATCCTCTGCCGAGCACTTCGACCCCGTCCCGGCCGCCGAGCAACAAAGCCGAGGATTTGGGGCCTTCCCCTCCGGAGATTTCGGATCACACAGTAACAGCGGCAGCGAAGCAGGCATTTCAGAAGTTTCACCAGATGTTCCTCCATGCTCTTATGTCCGTCTCCATCAAATCAGGATTGTGCATGGCACCGTACTTGACAGAGAACAGACATCACCCCTGGAGTGGCCGCTGCGAGCTGCGTCGCGCCGCCATCTTCTCCTCCCGCCAGATGACAATAAACTTGAACTTGATGTCTGATTTGTTCAGTCAGTCGTTAAAAAAGCTGAACGTGCAGACAAAAAAAATCAGCTGTGCAGAACTCACCAACTAAAAAAAGCAGCCAGCTCAATCACCCCAGACATTCTCTCTTGTCCTGTCTCCCATAGAGAAGACACAAGAGCCTGAAAGCACATACCAGCAGACTCAAATACAGCCTATCAGACCCTTGAACGGTCACCTTGTACCATAAGATGGATGCTTGACCGCGATATGATGCTGCACTTTACCGTTTGCCTGCTTTGCACTTTCTCTGTAACTGAAACTCTTTATTGCTCAATACACTATAAAAGCATCCGATAGTCTTGCCAGACCATGGATCTGCGCCTGGAAAGATTTGCTCCAGGGCGCAGGCCTGGGCAAGGTTGTATGGAAGGCCAGCAGTTGCCCATGCTGCAAGTCTCCCCTCTCTACGACACCAATGTTGTCCAAGGGAAGGGCATTAGGACCCATACAGCCTGGCACCAGTGTCGTCACAGAGCAATGTGTGGTTAAGTGCCTTGCTCAAGGACACAACACGTTGCCTCGGCTGGGGCTCGAACTCACAACCTTCAGATCACTAGTTGAATGCCTTAACCACTTGGCCACGTGCTCACAGTAAATAATAATTTATTCTGTATAAATAGTATGCAGGGCAAGTTCTTCATTATACCTCGGTACATGTGACAACAAATAATATTTATTTATAGAGACTTTTCATACAGATGACATAGCTAAAATGAAATATGAAAATAAAAGATAAAACAAAAATAAACATGAAATTAAAATATAAAAAAGATTCAAGGTTAAAAATAGGCTTGAGCTGGCGTTTAAAAGTGCCAACTGTGTGTGTCCCCTTGTGTTTTTAGGTACAATATAGAGTTTCACAGTTTAGTTGGAAAAGCTAATAATAAATAAACCAATCACAACGCACCAATTTACAATATTTACAAGGTACCGATGAACCTTTGACGGCCGCACTGCGGGAGATAGCGAGATCTAGATCGGGATCGGGATCAGGATCGGGATCGGGATCGGAGTCGGGGCCGGGAAGACTCGGAAAGAGCCGAAATCCACTTCCGGGAAGAGGGCGCGAGCCATTGGACCACGTGACCAGGCGAGCTCCAGTAGGAGAGACTACCGCACCTCCGACTGAGGGGGGTACAAAGAAACACATCCTTCGCTTTATTCATTTTTTCCGCATTAAAGAGAATATTTAACAATTACATCATTATTACCATTTGTAAATAGAATTCCTATGAGAGCAGCTCTATCCATCTGGGAGTGAAAAGTCGGGGAGAGTTTGACGCTGGGGGGTGCCTCCCTGCGCCCCGTCTTGTGTCTCCGCTACTCCGAACGGGCGGGTTATAGGACCCGGGAGAGGCGGCAGAGAGCTCCGCTACCGCGTACACCATTGGAGCGCCAGCAGCCAATCATAACAGGGCGCGGCCGACCACGTGGGCAAGCGATTTCGGCTTCCATCGCGGGACAGCCCATCGCAGAAAGGAGCGGGGGTGGACACAGAAATACCTTCCACCTTTTGCTGAGTGTTACCATGTGTAAACAGCTCTGACCAAAGAGCAACAGTTTATTGCAGTCATACCCCACTCCTGTGATATCGGCTGCGGTGGTGTGAGAGTGCAGGGTGGTTTGTGGTTGAGAGCGGAGTGAATCCCCCCCGCGGCCGGTCTGTTTCCCGGCGCCCGTGGGCGGGCGGGCGGAGGGACCCGGGGGAGGCAGCGGCGGCGGGCGGGTAGGGCGCTGCGGCCATGGCGGCGGCGGGAGGCAGCCGCACCATCAGCAAGGACGACGCCGAGTACCGGCTGCATTTCCGGATGATCAACGAGCAGCAAGTGGAGGACATCACTATCGACTTCTTCTACAAGCCGCACACCATCACCCTGCTGACCTTCACCATCGTCAGCGTCATGTACTTCGCCTTCACCAGGTAGCGTGGGCGCGCCCGGCTCCGACCCACCGGGGCAGGCCGTGTCCGGCAGCTCTGCTCCAGCGGTCACCCCGCCCGGCTCCGACCCACCGGGGCAGGCCGTGTCCGGCAGCTCTGCTCCAGCGGTCACCCCGCCCGGCTCCGACCCACCGGGGCAGGCCGTGTCCGGCAGCTCTGCTCCAGCGGTCACCCCGCCCGGCTCCGACCGACTGACCCACCGGGACAGGCCGTGTCCGGCAGCTCTGCTCCAGCGGTCACCCCGCCCGGCTCCGACCCACCGGGGCAGGCCGTGTCCGGCAGCTCTGCTCCAGCGGTCACCCCGCCCGGCTCCGACCCACCGGGACAGGCCGTGTCCGGCAGCTCTGCTCCAGCGGTCACCCCGGCCGGAGAGGGGGCCTGCTCGGCAGAGTGTGTCCGAACGGGTGGCTGGGTCACACGTGAAGGCCAGCAGCGGGCTGTCTGAGTATTGGAGACGCCCGCATTGGGAGCATTTAATCGGCGGTGGGAGCTTATCCCCTCCCCGTTGTGATACTGAAGGGACCGGAGCTAATTAGTGAAAGAATATATTGTCAGGGGTTGTTCAGAGGCCCGTGGACAGTTTACTGAGAGATGGGCAGGGACAAATGATCAACCTGAGGAACATTACAGCAAACCTAATACAGTGATCACTGTTTTGTTCCAGTTTGTCATCTGACTGTACCTGTATACAACCAAACAAAACAACGTTTCTCCAGGTCATAGTCAAGTTTTTTGTCATCTGACTGTACATGTATACAACCAAACAAAATGACGACGGTGCACCCACAAAACATAAAACATAAGAACATAAGAAATAGGAGCAGGAGTAGGCCATCCGGCCCATTGAACCTGCCCCGCCATTCAATAAGACCATGGCTAGATCAAACACAGCTCAAAAATGAAGTTATTACCACATGTAAATTGATAAATATGCATACAAGGTGCAGCCCAAGGAAACAGTAAACAGTAACCAACTCATTGTCCTGAAGGGACCTCTGTAGTAGTGGCAGGGTATTCATTAGTCTCACAACCTGGGAGAAGGAGCTGTTACCCAGTCTGACATTCCTACTCCTGATGCTCCTGTCCTCCTTCCGGATGGTTGTGGGTCAGAGAGACTGTGGTAGGGTCCCTCAGTGCTTCATGCCCTTCATCTGCAGTGTCCCCAGTAAATGTCACAAGTATGGGGGAGAGAGCAATGAAGTGATATTAATGGATTTGCCAAGTGTGTGCACGAGTAGCTTGACTATATTCTTTGTCCTAATGTGATTTGTTTGTTTAGGGATGATTCAAGTCCAGAAGACAATATCTGGAAAGGTGTTCTCTCAGTCGTGTTCTTTTTTCTAATTGTAAGTGTCTTAGCATTTCCTAACGGTAAGTTTCTGATTGTTATTATCGGGAATTGTGATTAAACACAATTCTTATAAAGTAATTTTTGCACATTCTTCAGCTTTGTTTTGTAAAATATACTGCTGAGCAGCCTTTTAAATTCAATATTTCAGGTCCTTTCACCCGACCTCATCCAGCGATATGGAGGATGGTTTTCGGTAAGGCCAAGTGACTGTTTTCTCTTACCTGTCTTTCTGAATTATGGATTTGGTGGACTGATTGAAAGTTCCTTTCCATTTAAAAAAAAATGTATTTAGAGATACAGGTGGGAACAGGCCTTTCTGTCCCAATGACCCCCTCTGCCCAGCAACCCACCGATTTAACCCTTGCCCATTCAGAGTACAATTTGTAATGACCAGTGTGTAAGTCTTTGGACTGTGGGTGCAAACCCATGCGCTCACAAGAAGGATGTACAAGCTTCTTACAGATGGAGCTGGAGTTGAATGCTGAACTCTGACGCCCTGAGCTGTAACAGTGCCAGGCTAACCACTACTGTGGAGCCCTATTTTGAATTTATTTTGTTTTTGAGGGTGTTTCGCAATTGGCATTATGCCAGAGTCTTCAGTGGATTCGTCATAGATCAGAAGATTTTGTTTCCAGATAAACACAAGAGATTCTATAAATGCTGGAAATCTTGAACAACTCACACAAAATGTTGGAGGAGCTCAGCAAGTCAGGCAGCATCTATGGAGGGAGAAAAGCTGTCGATGTTTTGGGTTCAGACTGAAAAGGAAGGGAGAGGGAGACAATAAAAAAGTGGGTAGGGAAGGTGTCTTCTCTCTTTATTCCATTCCTTATTCTGGCTTCTCTCCCTCCTTCTCGTCTCCTCGCAGCTCAACAATTCCCTCTGGTTCCCCTCCACACTCTCTCCAATCAGATTCCTTCTTCTTTAACCCTTTACCTCTGCACCTATCACCTCTCAGCTTCTTACTTCATCCCCCTCCGCCCCCATTCCTCACCCATCTGGCTTCACCTGTCAGCTTCTTGCTTGCCCTCCTTCCCCTCTCAATGTTCGAAGCGAAGGCAACATTCCGGCACCAACGTTACATGCAATGCTCAACAGAACAACATAAACAACAACAAACAAGTCCCCATTCCTCCCTCCCACCCAGCCACCTACATACACAGTCCACCAACTCCAGTCCTCTCATCGTCCGGGGTCCCAGAACAGATCCCTGCTATTTGTATTTGTCAAAAGCTGTAAGTCTGTTTGTTTATAGATTCAATACAGAATAGACTCTTACTGCTCAGCAACCCACCTGTTTAATCACAGGACAATTTATAATGACCAATTAACCTACCAGTTTTTGAACTGTAGGAGGAAACCGTGTGCAAGGACTTTTTGAAATCAGGATTGGATTGAGTGCTTATTTATTCTGGAGACCGCTGTATGACAAAACTCTTCGGAAGGTTGGCTATCCCGATGGTGACCTTGTTATGTATCTTGTGTAATACTGCAGGTCTCAGCGTGCTTTATTTCCTCTTCCTGGTGTTCCTGCTCTTCCTCAACTTTGAGCAAGTGAAATCGGTCATGTACTGGCTCGACCCAAATCTGCGCTATGCCACTCGAGAAGCCGATGTTATGGTGCGTCTTGTAAGAAATAACTTTTCTCTCTGTGATTTAGAGATGCTTTTATCTGCAACCGGATGTGAAATGAAACAGGGCATGCTGGAAATATCGACATTTAAGAGAGGTTTGGACAAACATGGATGGAAGGGGTGTGGATGGCTGTGGTCCATGGGACAAGGTGGAATATCAGTTGGACTTGGGGGCTGCAGTGTTCAATAATAACTAAGGCAGCTTCTGCTGAGGGAGAAACAGTCAATGTTTCTGGTCAATATACCTTCTTTCATTCGTCACTGACAATCACAATGTTTGTAGTATTTTGCTTTTAAATGTGTTGCTTATTTGGGACAATTCCTAAAGAACAAAAACCCAGGATTCCCTTTGTTTATTTGGAACACTCTGCCACTTAATTGGGACAGGAGACTGTTGCTGAAAAGTTTCTAAATAGCATCAGTCATTTACATTTTTATGTGGCTGTTAGACACTTCGCTGTGCTTAGAGCACACAGATTTTTAAATAGCATCAGTTGTGTTATGTTATCCATTTGGGCAGATGGATGCCGAATTAAAAATCTATGAATTTTGGCACTACTTCATACAGGAAGGCAATGAAGGCAACCTATTATCTGCTCTAGGTGTCTGCACTAGTTTTGTTCATTTACAGTCAATCAAAAAGAAGACGGTAGCGTACGCTGGATGAATTCCTCTGTCAATAACTATTAGTAACTAATACACAGTTCTGTAGTAGTATTGGTAGTGTTCTAATTTGTTTTTTTTACATACATAACTTATTACTCAGTTAAACAGTACTTTAATTTTTTTTATATACCTTTTTAACTATTTCCATGAGATTTCGGCTAAATGGGACAGCTGCATAATTGGATCAAAATGTACTGGTTCCAATGTGTACCAATTAATTGAAATACACTTTATATATAAATATATAAAGTTGCTGGTTTCCTATAGTGATGCTGGATATCAACGTACAATACAAACTGGACGTTGCAAATCACATTCAATAAATGAACCATCAATTAAAATTGGGGAAAAAAGGTTCTGCAGTTTTATTTTATTGTCTCATCTTAAAATGGCAAAGATTTACCGGTGGAATTAAAAAATATTTAAGGTTATAAATATATTGGGCCCAAACCCGCTCCAAAATTCCAAATGCGGTCAGACCAATGAATTACATTTCAGAGACACCTGATTTCTGACAGGCTCAATCTCCCCACTGTCCTTCATAGCTCATTATTAATACTGTCCAGAATTTCACAATATTAATTGATGCATGGCTGTGTGGCTGATCATAGCTCCAATGCCATGTTTAAGTGTGCCGATGACACCGCTGTCGTAGGCCGAATCATAGGTGGTGATGAATCAGCATTTCAGAGGGAAATTGAAAATCTGACCTCACTCAATGTCAGCAAGACCGAGGAGCTGATTGTTGACTTCAGGAGGAGGAAACTGGAGGCCCATGAGCTTGTCCTCATCCAAGGATCAGAGGTGGAGAGGGTCAGGGGTCAGGGGTCGCCAACTTTAAATTGCTTAGTGTTATCATTTTGGAGGACCTGGCCTTGGTCCAGCACACACGTGCAATTGGGAAGGAAGCACGGCAGCACCTCTACTTAGGAGTTTGTGGAGATTCGGCACGATATCTAAAACTTTGACAACCTTCTAAAAATGTGTGGTGGAGAGTGTATTGACTGGCTGCATCACAGCCTGGTATGGCAACACCGATGCTCTTGAATGGAACTTATGACAAAAAGTAGTGGATATGGCCCAGTCTACCGGGGTAAAGCCCTCCCTACTATTGAGCACATCTACATGAAACAGCGTCACAGGAAAACAGCATCCATCATCAGAATCAGATTTATTATCACCGGCATGTGACGTGACATGCTCTCTTCTCACTGCTGCCGTCGGGAAGAGGGTACAGGAGCTTCAGGACTCACACCACCAGGTTCAGAAACAGGTTTTACCCCTCAACCATCAGGTACCTGAACCAGAGGAGATAACTTCACTTGCCCCATCACTGAAACGTTCCCACAACCCAGGGGATTCACTTTCAAGGCTCTTCATCCCATGTTCTCAATATTTATTGCTTATTTATTATTATATTTTTCTTTCTTTGCACACTGGTTGTCCGCCCTGTTGTTGGCGGTCTTTCATCGATTCCTTTATGGTTATTGCATTTATTAAGTATGCCTGCAAGAAAATGAATCTTAAGCTTGTAAATGATGGCGTATATGTACATTGTTAATAAATTTACTTTGAACTTTGTATATCTCCAGCATACAGGCACACAGCGTACATTGTGTGTTATTCTTTCCTTCAATGGTTCTTAGCACAAATAGCATTTTAATACCTTTTATATCTCTGGTTTTTGAAACTGTAAAAACAAATACTGGAAAAACTATAATTGTTTTTGTTGGCCTTTTAACAGAGCCACTATTAAAAAATTATAGGATAAAGGGTCATGGCATGAAGCGTGACTGTATTCCTTTCATTGATGCTGTTTGGCCTGCTGGGTTGCTTCAGCATTTTGTGTGTGTTGCTCTGGATTTCCAGACTTCCAGAATCTCTTGTGTTTAAGGTGTTTTGCTTGTGTTTTGTTTTTAATAGGAATATGCCATAAACTGTCATGACATAAGTTGGGAAAGGATTCTCAGCCACTTTGACATCTTTGCCTTTGGACACTTCTGGGGCTGGGCTATGAAAGCATTGCTGATTCGCAGTTATGGCCTCTGCTGGACCATCAGTATCACTTGGGAGCTGACTGAGGTACGGCCTTCGAGTTTTTAAATGGCCTAATTGTGCTGCTATATCTTATGGTCTTAAGAAAGCCTATCAAATATTGAAACACCTGGATAGAGTGGATGTGGAGAGGATGTTTCTTATAGTGGGGGAGTCCAGAATCAGAGGGCACAGCTCAGAATTGGGGGACGTCCATTTGGAACTGAGATGAGGAGAAACTTCCTTAGCCTGAGGGTGGTGAATCTGTGGAATTCATTGCCACAGACGGATGTGGAGACCAAGTAATTGGGTATATTTAAAGCAGAGGTTGATATGTTCTTGGTTAGTCAGTGCGTTCAAGGTTACTGAGAGAAGGCAGAGAATAATAAATCAGCCATGATGGAATGGTGGAACAGACTTGTTGGGATGACTGCCCAATTCTGCTCCCATGTCTTATGGCCTTGTGGAACATTCCTGCCACTGTCTGTAAGGAGTTTGTACATTCTCTATGGGACTGCGTCAGTTTCCTCCCACATTCCAGGGACCCGGGGCTGAGGGAGCTGTGGGCGTGCTATGTCAGTGTTGGAAGCTGGTGACACTTGCAGGCTGCCCCCAGCACACCCTCGAACTGTGTTGGTTATTGTGCAAATGTGGTAATTCACTGTATGTTCCGATGTGTGTGTGACAAAACTAATCATGATCTCATATCAGAGTAAAAGTGTTTATTCAGGAACAGGGCTAAAATATACTACCGAGGCAGTAACAAACTGCATGGATTTAAATTTAATATTCTAAGTGTGTAAAATATAAGAAACTGGTGCACTTTCAGAATTGTTTTTAGTTTAAATACAACAGGGGTGAGAGTTTATAAGGAGTATGCAACAATTCCCAAAACTCATTTAGACCATTCAGCCCATCGAGTCTGCTCTGCCCTTCCATCATGGCCGATTTATCAACCCTCTCAAGACCAGTCTCCTGTTTTCTCCCTGTAACCTTTGACACCCTGACTAATCAAGAACCTATCAACCTCTGCTTTAAATGTACTCGATGACCACCTCCGTCTGTGGCAATGAATTCCATAGATTCATCACCCTCTGGCTTAAGAAATTCCTTCACATCCCTACTACAAATGGAAGTCCTTCTGTGGTGAGGCTGTGTCCTATGGTTGTAGATTCCCCACTTAAAAGAATGAGATTCCCCCCCACCCCGGTATTCTAAACTCCAGTGAGGCAATATCAGAGCCTTCAAACGTTCCTCGGACGTTCATCCTTTCATTCCTGGAACCATTGTCGTGAAGCTCTCCCAGCCATCACGAATCTGCTCAGTACAATTGCATCAGACCGGAGCCAGTGTGGGGTTAACAGCCGGTAAATGGAGCAGCTGCTCTCTAGCTTGGCAGTGTCAAAGAGAAAATATTTTGTGTAGGAGCCATCAGGTGTTCCTTGGAGAATATTGTGACCGACCATTGTTGCTTATATTTTCACTGAGAATCAGAGTCAAGTTTAATATCACTGGCATATGTCACGAAATTTATTGTTTTGTGGCAGCAGTACATTGCAATTCATTATAATAAAACTATAAATTACAGAAACAGTGCAAAACGTGAACAAAAAAAAAAAGAAAAAAAGTGGTGTTCATGGGTTGATTGTCCATTCAGAGATCTGGTGGCGGAGGGGGGGAAGCTGTTCCTGAATCATTGAGTGCGTCTTCAGGCTCCTGGACCTCCTCCCTCCTCACTGATGTTAGCAGTGAGAAGAGGGCATAACCTGGGTGAAGGGGGTCCTTGATAATGGATGCCGTCTTTTCAACGCATCACCTTTTGAAGATGTTCTCGTTGCTTGAGAGGCCAGTGCCCATGATGGAGCTGGCTGAGTTTACAATTTTCTGCGGCTTTTTCAGATCCTGTACGGTGGCATCAGGATGCTCTCAGACAGAATTCTTTCTGTAGCACATCTGTAGAAATTTGCGTGAGTCTTTGGTGACATATCAACCCTCCTCAAACTCCTGAAATATCATTGATTTTAGAGTTACAACCTTGCATTTTTTGTGGTGAAGAAATCAATTTTCAGTCAGAACCGAGACGAAGAATAGAATTGTTTTTATAAACATCTTTTTTAATCAGTACACATCTTGCGGATGGCACTGTTAAAACTCGTGATCACCTGTGCGAGACATGTTTTTCCATGGCTCATCTGGGCTTCAGGTGCAGTTTCCAGTGAGAGACCGAGAAGACAACTCAATTCCCGAAGGGCGAGGACCTGCACTGGAGAGGGTGTGTTTATCGCAACTCCATTCCGACACCAGTTTGAGAACCCCACGTAGCGTTGTGTTTAGCTATTACAATTTGGGGTGTTGGAGTTCTGTCACTGTCGGTAAGGAGTTTGTATGTTCTCCCCGTGACCGTGTGAGTTCCCTCCGGGTGCCTTGGTTTCCTCCCACAGTCCAGTGCAGTACGGTACGGGTTAGTAGGTGAATTGTTCGCTATGAACTGTTCCACGATTGGGCTAAGGTTAAATGGGTAAATTGCTGGTGGTGCAGCTCCTTCACCCGGAAGGTGTTAATGATAGGTTTCTTGGCAGTGTGGAGGAAGACAAGGAACCTGGGGTCTGCTTCCATAGACTCCCCCAAGGTTGTCATGCAGACTGTCAGGGTGTGAGAAGGTGTCTGGTGTGCTGACTTTCATTAATCAGCTCCGTCATGGGTACCAGCCTCCGTAGTATCTAAGACATCTTCAAGGAGTGGTGCCTTAGGAAGGCGGCGTCCATTATTAAGGACCTCCAGCACCCAGGGCATGCCCTCTTCTCACTGTTACCATCAGGTAGGAGGCACAGGAGCCTGAAGACACACACTCAGCGATTCAGGAACAGCTTCTTCCCCTCTGCCATCCGATTCCGAAATGGACATTGAGCCTTTGGACACTACCTCACCTTTTTCTTATTTCTGTTATTTTGCATTGTTTGTTTTAACTTAACTATTTATTAGTGATATATGTATTAGCATTTTTCTGTATATTTATTTATCATGTATTTCATTGTACTGCTGCTGTAAAATTAACAAAGGATGACATATGCCAGTGATATTTAATCTGAATTCTGATTCATTAGTCAGGGGATTGAGTTAGAGAGCCATGAGGTAATGTTGCAACTCTATAAAACTCTGGCTCAGCCACACTTGGAGTATTGTGTTCAGTTCTGGTCACCACATTATCGGAAGGATGTGGAAGCTTTAGAGAGGGTGCAGAGGACATTTACCGGGTGCTGTCTGGATTGGAGATTACGTCTTATGAGGATGGGTTGAACGAGCTAGGGATTTTCTGTTTGGAGCAAAGGAGGATGAGCGGTGACTTGATAGAGATGTACAAGATGATGAGAGGCATAGATCGAGTGGACAGACAGAGACTTTTCTCCAGCGTGGAAATGGTTAATACAAGGGTGCTAAATTGTAAGGTGATTGGAGGAGAGTATAGAGGGGATGTCAGAGGGAGGTTTTTCTTACACACAGAGTGGTGGGTGCGTGGGACACCTGCCAGGAGTGGTGGTAGAGGCAGATATACTGGAAACTTTTTAAAATCCTTAGATAGGCACATGGATGGTAGAAAAATGGACGGCTAAGAATGGAAGGGATTGACTTCAAGTAGTTTAGAAGATCAGCACACCATTGTGGGCTGAAGGGCCTGTGCTGTGCTGTAGCGTTCTATATTAATTAATGCTGATTTTGTGCATTGAACATGCCAAGATTTCTGGAAGCCATCGTCGGGGTCTCTCTTTCACTCTCTCCCCTCATTCAGTCATGTACCAGACAGCGTCTCCACGTTGTCAAAGTCCTCTCCCATCCGTCCTACCATCCCTTTGACCAGCCATCAGGCAGAAGGTACCACAGCATAAGAATCAGAACGGTCATGCTGGGTAACAGCTTATGGCTGATAGATTTCTCAACACTTTGCTAACACCCAGATCACGTGGGTGCCCTAACGCTCTGCCACCCACTCTTCCCCAGGTCTCCAACTCACAGACACACTCTCTCCTGCACTGGTCTCACTTTTTGTCCTCCATTGCCGCTGATTTCTCCTATTTATACGACTGCTTATTTTATTATAAAAGTGTCAGTAACTGTCACAAATAAACAGGCAGCTCACAGTTTATGTCAACCTGTAAGTCTGCTGGCCGTGCCACTCAGGGACTTGTACTGATATTATTTTGTAACTCTACGTGCTGGATCATAGCTGTATGTACCTTGTGTGCCTCACCTCCCCCTCGTACCCCATCCGTTATTGCCCATCCTCTGGGCTTCCTCCCTTCCCCTTTCTTTCTCCCTGGGCCTCCTGTCCCATGATCCTCTCATATCCCTTTTGCCAATCGCCTGTCCAGCTCTTGGCTCCATCCCTCCCCCTCCTGTCTTCTCCTATCATTTTGGATCTCCCCCTCCCCCTCCCACTTTCAAATCTCTTGCTAACTCTTCCTTCAGTTAGTCCTGACGAAGGGTCTCGGCCGGAAACGTCGACTGTACCTCTTCCTAGAGATTCTGCCTGGCCTGCTGCGTTCACCAGCAACTTTGATGTGTGTTGCTTGAAATTCCAGCATCTGTAGATTTCCTCTTGTCAATATATTATGTTTCTCACCTTGCCACTGGAGGAACAATGTTGCCTAGTTTGCAGAGCATGCCTTATGGGAATAGGTTGAGTGAACTTGGCCTTTTCTCCGTGGAGAGATGGAAGATGAGAGGTGACCTGATAAGATGATGGGAGGCATTGATCATGTGGACAGTCAGAGACTTTTTCCCAGGGCTGAAATGGCTAACACGAGGGGATATAGTTTTAAGGTGCTTGGAATTAGGTACAGAGGAGGATGTCAGAGACAAGTTTTTCAAACAGAGAGGGGTGAGTGCATGGAATGCATTGCCAGCGAAGGTGGTAGAGGCAGATGCAATAGGGTCTTTTAAGAGACTCTTAGAAAGGTACATGGAGTTTAGAAAAATAAAGGGCTATGCAGTAGGGTAATTCTAGGCAGTTTCTAGAGTGTTACATAGTCAGCACAACATTGTGGGCCGAAGGACCTGTAATGTGCTGTAGATTTCTATATTTAGCTGTATACATGTGTATGTAGAATGACAATGAACTTGATTTCTCCCCGTCCCCAAATGCTTCTTTTTGTTTCCTTCCAGCTGTTTTTTATGCATCTTTTGCCAAACTTTGCTGAATGCTGGTGGGATCAGGTTATTCTTGACATCTTGCTGTGCAACGGCGGTGGCATCTGGCTGGGGATGGTGGTCTGCCGTTTCCTAGAAATGAGAACCTATCACTGGGGAAGTTTCAAGTAGGTATCATTCTGTTCATCTCTACTTTTTTAATAAAGCAATTTATGGCATGTCAGAATCCTTTACCCCAATGGGTCCAGACTGCTGATTTATAGAACAAGACTCTTAAACACTTCACCTTTCACCCTTAACCCTTGACTTCTAGTTCAAGTCTCAGCCAACCGCAATGGAACAAGCCTGCGTGCAGTTACCCTGTCATCATTATGTGCCAAGTTGTATGATGTGGGTGATCATGGTCTTTGATCATGATGGTTCTTGGAAAATTTTTCTGCAGAATTGGTTTGCCATTGCCTTCTGGGCAGTGTCTTTACAAGACGGGTGTCCCCAGCCGTTATCAAGACTCTTTGGAGATTGCCTGGCATCAGTGGTCGCATAACCAGGATTTGTGATGTGCACCAGCTGCTCATATGACCATCCACCATGGCTTCATGGTTAGGGTGGGGTGGGGGGGGGAGAGCTAAGCAGGTGCTATACCTTGCCCAAGGGTAACCTACAGGCTAGTGGAGGGAAGGAGCACCTTACACCTCCTTTTCGGTACAGAATGTATCTCCACCCTGCTTGCATTTACCCTATCTATACCCCTCATAATTTTGTGTACCTCTATCAAATCTCCCCCTCATTCTCCTGGGAACAAAGTCCGAATCTATTCAACCTTTCCCTGTAACTCAGTCCCAACAACATCCTTGTCAATTTTCTCTGCACTCTTTCAATCTTATTGTCAGTTTTGTGACCGAAACTGCACACAATACTCCAAATTAGACTTCACCAACATCTTCTAGAACATAGACCAATACAGCACAGGAACAAGGCCCTTCAGCCCACAGTGTTGTGCTGAACCAATTAAATTAGTCATCAAATGGCCAACTAATCTAATCTCTTCTGCCTACACAATGTCCATATCCTTCCATTTTCCTCACAGTTAATTACGTATCTAAATGTCCCTTAAAAGTCTCTAATGTATCTGCCTGTACCACCAGCCCAGGCACCACTCTCTGTGTGGGGGAAAAAAACATGCCCCTCACATTTCCTGTGAAATTACGCCCTCTCACCTTAAATGCATGCTCTCTGGTATGAGACATTTCAACCCTGGGAAAAAGATGCTCTCTATCTAATCTGTGTATGCCTCTCATAATCTTTTACAGTCATAGTCATACTTTATTGATCCTGAGGGAAATTGGTTTTCGTTACCAATGGACCTCTTATCAGATCTCCCCTCAGCCTCCAGCACTCCGGAGAAAACAACCCAAGTTTGTCCAACCCCTCGTTATAGCTCATGCTCTCTAATCCAGGCAGCATCCTGGTGAACCTCTTCTGCACCCTCTCCAAAGCCCCAGCATCCTCCCTATAATGGAGTGACCAGAACCGTATGCAATGCTCCCGATGCGGACAGATGCTTCACGTGAGCCTCCTTCGACCCTCTTCACCGAACCCTTCTGTGTCACACCCTAGTCCAGATCTTCCCAGCCTGGGGGTCCACAGACCCCTCGGTTAATGGGGGGGGGGGGGGGTCCATGGCATAAAAAAGGTTGGGAAGCCCTCCTGTAGTCCTTCCCATCTCATGGTTACCCGGCTTTCCTCTTCGTATCAGCAGCTGATAAATGGAGTGATGTATGGCAGCATAACAGTTAGCATGATACTTCACAGCACCAGTGACCCGGGTTCAATTCCTGCCACTGCCTGTAAGGAGTTTACACACTCTCCCTGTGACAGTGTGCGTTTCCTGGGTGCTCCAGTTTCCTCCCACAGTCCAAAGACTTGAGGGTCAGTAGGTTAATTGGTCACAGGGATGTATTTGGGCAGAGTGGGCTCGGGCCGGTTGAACCCGTACCCTGCTGTATCTCTAAATAAAAAAGGAATTAAAACCTTCGTTGCAATGTGCAGTCTCACCACTGTCAAGTGAAGTTACAAAGAAATGAAAAAAAATATTGTGTGATCATAAATAGCAACAAAATGCAGGAAACAGATTGGGTAGATTCAGGGATATATGTGATAAACTCAGTTAATGGTAGCTAAGTAGCAGAAATGGTGCTGATGATGCCAAGGTCATGGGTTAGGCTCCATGGAAGTACAGCGATTAACATGACGCTGTTACCGCTCGGAGCGTTGGAGTTCAGAGTTCAGTTCCAATGTCATCTGTAAGGAGTTTGTATGTCCCTCCCGTGACTGCGTTGGTTTCTTCCAGGTGCTCCGGTTTCCTCCCACAGTCCAAAAACATACTGGTTAGTAGGTGAACTGGTCATTGTAAATTGTCCTGTGGTTAGGCTGGGGTTATATTGGTGCGTTGCCGGGCGACGTGACTCGGTGGTGGGAACGGCCTGTTTCACACTGAATCTGTAAACAAATAATTGACAATGAATGCATGGATAGATAGACGGAAAGAACAGCAATAATTACCAGGGAGACTAACAGTGAACTTGTTATGAGAAGAGATTAAATAACATAAAGAATTAAAATATCCCCATCTTTAGCAGTAATCTTATTTTTATGACCCGAGGTTCTCTACCCTCATGGGTATATCTTGTATGATTCCAACAGCTTCTCAAGTTCAAAGAAAATTCATTCAAAATATGTCATCTTCCAGGCACTTACATGGATATACTGAAATAGAACCGAATTTATGAAAGGCTTTACTTAACCAAGACTGACAAACGTGCAAGAGGACAGATTGTGCACATAACAAATTTAAACAAAGTAAATGATGTATACTGAGTTGTAGAGTGCTTGAAACTGAGCGTGCAGATTGTGGAGTGCTGCAGCATTGAGTGAAGTTATTCACACTGGTTTAGGAGTGATCCTAATCTCTCTCTGATCCCAACAAATCCTTTCATAATCCTAAGAGCTCTACCAAGCTCCCCACTGCAATTCCTCTTTCTCTCAGGTTTTCTTGATGACTATCTCTTCGCTGTTTCGTATTATAGAAGGGAATCTTTTCCATGCTATCTTCAAAGTTTCTCTTTGGGTAAGGTGGAAAGACAGAAGTGATTGGACAATTTTCATATGTCTTCATGTTTCACAAAACATTTTTGGTTTTTAATTTATTTCGTCGCAGATATGGCCACTGCTGTGGCTTTTAAATTAAAGGCATCTGTTAGTCTTGCGAGACCGTGGATCTGCGCCTGGAAAGTCTTCACTCTCCAAGGCGCAGGCCTGGGCAAGATTGTATGGAAGACCAGCAGTTGCCCATGCTGCAAGTCTTCACTCTCCATGACACCAATGTTGTCCAAGGGAAGGGCATTAGGACCCATACAGCTTGGCACCAGTGTCGTCGCAGAGCAATGTGTGATTAAGTGCCTTGCTCAAGGACGCAACGCATTTCCTCGGCTGGGGCTCGAACTCACAACCTTCAGGTAGCTGGTCTAATGCCTTAACCACTTGGCCATGTGCCCACACTGCTGTGGCTTAGTTTCCTTCTTTTGTTGAAGTGTGCACCTGGACACCAAAATCCTGCAGGCACTTACTTTTCATGAAGTCTTTGATCTGATTAATCTATCTGATAGAGTGGCATGGTAGCGTAGCGATTAGAGTAACGTGATTACGGTAAGACTGGGGTTCAATTCCCACTGCTGTATGTAGGAGTTTGTATGTTCTCCCCGTGACCGTGTGTGAGGAGTTTGTACGTTCTCCCTGTGACCGTGTGTGAGAGTTTGTACGTTCTCCACGTGACTGTGTGTGTAGGAGTTTGTACGTTCTCACCATGACCGTGTGTGAGAGTTTGTACATTCTCCACGTGACCGTGTGTAAAGAGTTTGTACGTTCTCCACGTGACCGTGTGTAAAGAGTTTGTACGTCCTCCCCGTGACCGTGTGTGAGAGTTTGTACGTTCTCCACGTGACCGTGTGTAAAGAGTTTGTACGTTCTCCCTGTGACCGTGTGTGAGAGTTTGTACGTTCTCCACGTGACTGTGTGTGTAGGAGTTTGTACGTTCTCCCTGTGACCGTGTGTGAGAGTTTGTACGTTCTCCACGTGACCGTGTGTGAGAGTTTGTACGTTCTCCCTGTGACCGTGTGTGAGAGTTTGTACGTTCTCCCCGTGACCGTGTGAGAGTTTGTACGTTCTCCCCGTGACCGTGTGTGAGAGTTTGTACGTTCTCCACGTGACCGTGTGTGAGAGTTTGTACGTTCTCCCCGTGACCGTGTGTAAAGAGTTTGTACGTTCTCCCCGTGACCGTGTGTAAAAGTTTGTACGTTCTCCCCATGACCGTGTGTAAAGAGTTTGTACGTTCTCCCCGTGACCGTGTGTGAGAGTTTGTACGTTCTCCCCGTGACCGTGTGTGAGAGTTTGTACGTTCTCCCCGTGACCGTGTGTGAGAGTTTGTACGTTCTCACCATGACCGTGTGTGAGAGTTTGTACGTTCTCCACATGACCGTGTGTAAAGAGTTTGTACGTTCTCACCATGACCGTGTGTGAGAGTTTGTACGTTCTCCACGTGACCGTGTGTGAGAGTTTGTACGTCCTCCCCGTGACCGTGTGTGAGAGTTTGTACGTTCTCCCTGTGACCGTGTGTGAGAGTTTGTACGTTCTCCACGTGACTGTGTGTGTAGGAGTTTGTACGTTCTCACCATGACCGTGTGTGAGAGTTTGTATGTTCTCCACGTGACCGTGTGAGAGTTTGTATGTTCTCCACGTGACCGTGTGTGAGAGTTTGTACGTTCTCCACGTGACCGTGTGTAAAGAGTTTGTACGTTCTCCCCGTGACCGTGTGTAAAGAGTTTGTACGTTCTCCCCGTGACCGTGTGTAAAAGTTTGTACGTTCTCCCCATGACCGTGTGTAAAGAGTTTGTACGTTCTCCCCGTGACCGTGTGTAAAAGTTTGTACGTTCTCCCAGTGACCGTGTGTGAGAGTTTGTACGTTCTCCCCGTGACCGTGTGTAAAGAGTTTGTACGTTCTCACCGTGACCGTGTGTAAAAGTTTGTACGTTCTCACCGTGACCGTGTGTGAGAGTTTGTACGTTCTCACCATGACCGTGTAAGAGTTTGTACGTTCTCACCGTGACCATGTGTGATAGTTTGTACGTTCTCCCCGTGACCGTGTGTAAAGAGTTTGTACGTTCTCACCGTGACCGTGTGTAAAAGTTTGTACGTTCTCACCGTGACCGTGTGTGAGAGTTTGTACGTTCTCACCATGACTGTGTGTAAGAGTTTGTACGTTCTCACCGTGACCATGTGTGATAGTTTGTACGTTCTCCCCGTGACCGTGTGTAAAGAGTTTGTACGTTCTCACCGTGACCGTGTGTAGGAGTTTGTACGTTCTCACCGTGACCGTGTGTGAGAGTCTGTACGTTCTCCCCGTGACCGTGTGTGAGAGTTTGTACGTTCTCCCCGTGACCGTGTGTGAGAGTTTGTACGTTCTCCCCGTGACCGTGTGTGAGTTTGTACGTTCTCCCCGTGACCGTGTGTGAGAGTTTGTACGTTCTCCCCGTGACCGTGTGTGAGAGTTTGTACGTTCTCCCCGTGACCGTGTGTGAGAGTTTGTACGTTCTCCCCGTGACCGTGTGAGAGAGTTTGTACGTTCTCACCGTGACCGTGTGTGAGAGTTTGTACGTTCTCCCCGTTACTGTGTGCGTTTCCTCCCGGCCCTCCAGTTCCCTCCCACATGGTGACACGTGTGGGCTGTCCCCAGTGTAATCTTCACTGATTTGATTCGATGCATTTCGCTGCATGGTTCGGTGTACATGTGACAAATAAAGCTAATCTTTGAGATATTAATCTTTAAAAATGGGTCACCTTTAACTTCTCTGAACTGTTGGCTTTGCCAATCTCGTTGTATTCTTTTTCTTTGCCTGTCCATCCACACTGGGTGGCCACTTTATCAGGTACATCTGTGCACCTGTTTGTTCATAGAGATAGCTTATCGTCCAGTCATGTGGCAGAAACTCAGTGAGTACTGTTCCAACGTTTAACTGAAACCCAGTGGAGTTGTCCTTCATATAATAAATGACTGTGACAAAATCTTAACTCAGTGGCCACTTTATTAGGTACAGGAGTAGAACCCAGTGTGGTCTCTCAATAACAGGGTGTTTTCACCCACAGAACTGGATGTTTATTTTTTCTTTGTCACACTATTTTCTATGAACTCCAGAGCCTGTTTCCTGGGGTCAGCGGATTGCCACGTTGTTGAAACCACCCCGTCTGCGACCAGTCATCATTCCACAGTCAATTCTAATGTTTGGTCTGAACAACAGCTGAACCTCCTGACCATATCTGCATGCTTTTAGACATGGAGTTGCTCCCACGTTTAATTCAATTTTAGTTTAATTGTCATTAATCCATACATGAATACAGCCAAGGTGGAAAACACAGTACCAACACACAGTCACACACCGCACAATGCACTCATAGCATGTACAAGGGAGCAAGATATCAGTTAAATACAGCCACACAATCAGATATAGTCCAGGTCCTGAGCCCAGGAGTGCTGCAGAAATCTGTAGTTGACCACAATACAGCTTGCCTTGTGCCGAGCGAACACTGGGGGTGGGATGGCAGCACTGACTCCAGCCTGGGTGCTGTACCTCAGTGCCCTGGAGGAGCGCACGGGCTTCGTCGCCTCGCTCCTGGTGGCTGTGAACATGCAACACCGTGGCTTGAGGCCCTGTCTTCACTGCCACCAAGGGGCCACATAGCTCTCCCAATGTCCACCTCTGCTGCTGGCCAGTAAATCAGTGAATCGGACTTACACCACTGCACATTAACAATGTCCAAAAAGATCTTGCAATCCCAAGAAAAGCGACTAGGATGACCTCTCAGTGTTAGACTGCGCACTGCCTGTCTGCCTGCCCACTGGGATATTGATCCACCTCGGAGTCATTCTGTTCCTCATGGCTGAAGAATTGGAGCAGGAGGCAGGGATTCAGATCTCTGGATAATTGGGACCCCTTCTGGGGCAGGTGGGACCTATACGAAAGGGAAGGGCTCCTGTTCACTCCGAGGTGGATCAATATACGAGCGGGCAGGCTTACTATAATTAGCAAAAATTAGTGGGAAGATAGAGGATTGGGAAGTTTTTCTAAAACCTACAGAGAGCAACTAAAAGAATCATTAGAAGGGAAAAGATGAAATGTGTGGCACAGGCAGTAATCCCAAGATTACTACCTTTGAGGTCCTGCTTCTCAGCTTCCTTTCTAACTCCCTGTATTCTGTTTTCAGGTCCTCCTCCCTTTTTCTGCCCATGTCGTTGTTACCCATGTGTACCACGACTTCTGGCTGCTCACCCTCACTTTTCAGGATATTGTGGACACATTCAGAAACATCGACCCTGGCACCTGGGAGGCAACTACCATCCATGTTTCTCTTTCGCGTCCACAAAATTGCCTATCTGTTCCCTGACTATCCAGTCACCTGTTACTACTGCCATCCTTTTCAGTTCCCTTCCCTCCTGAGTCACAGGACAGACTCAGTGCCAGAAACATGGCCGCTGTTGCTTCCCCCAGCTACGTCATCTCCCCAACAGCACTCAGAATGGAGTACTTACTGTTGAGAGGGATGGCCACAGGAGTGTTCTCCACCATCTGATGTTCTCCCTTCTCTCTACTGACAGTCACCCATTTATCTGTCTCCTGTAGTCTTGGTGTGACTACCTCCTTGTAGCTCCTGTCTATCACTGCTTCACTTTCCCTAACAGTTGTAGTTCCGGTTCCCTAACACGGTCTCTAAGGAGCTGCATCTTGATGCACCTGGTGTAGATGTGGCCATCAAGGAGCCTGGAAGTCTGGCATCTGACAACCAGAACACACTAACTACCTGTATGCACCCCAGTAGAATCCCTGACCTTCCATGAGCAGTCAATGAAGAGAAAAGGTGTTACCCGGGAAAGCAGTCTATGCTGGCCAGGCGTTCCTCGTGGTCCCGATCTCCACGTGTCCGTGGGGTCCTCCTTATCCGCGATGGTT
The DNA here is from genome assembly GCF_030028105.1 of Mobula birostris. Classification (NCBI taxonomy): domain Eukaryota; kingdom Metazoa; phylum Chordata; class Chondrichthyes; order Myliobatiformes; family Myliobatidae; genus Mobula; species Mobula birostris. Next base: position 3,157,645 of record NC_092370.1, on the reverse strand, counting down.
GGTCTCTGGTTGCTGGAGAGGTATCGTCCCTGCGTATTTGGACTCTTCTCTTGTTCCTCATCAATTGAACTGGTGGATCTCCATCCCTTTGGCTCAAGGTCACCTGACCTACCTGGGTCACCTTCTTACTGGCCATTATCTAGGGCTACAACCAACATTGTTCCCTAGTTCTGTCCACCCCAGCCTTGTGTATTTGTGTCTTTCAACTCTGACTGGTCCAAACCAGTTAAATGAGGTGACCCAGACATACCCTAATGAGATTACAGGTTGCTTCTTTGGTAGGTCTGGCATTTTACATAATATGTAGCTATTCATAGTCAGACTTTATTGATCCCGGGGGAAATTGGTTTTCGTTACAGTTGCACCATAAATAATAAATAGTTATAAACCATAAATAGTTAAATAGTAAAAAGTAAATTATGCCAGGAAATAAGTCCAGGACCAGCCTACTGGCTCAGGGTGTCTGACCCTCCAAGGGAAGAATTGTAAAGTTTGATGGCCACAGGCAGGAATGACCTCCCATGATGCTCTGTGTTGCATCTCGGTGGAATGAGTCTCTGGCTGAACGTAATCCTGTGCCCGACCAGTACATTATGTAGTGGATGGGAGACATTGTCCAAGATGGCATGCAACTTGGACAGCATCCCCTTTTCAGACACCACCGTCAGAGAGTCCAGTTCCATCCCCACAACATCACTGGCCTTACGAATGAGTTTGTTGATTCTGTTGGTGTCTGCTGCCCTCAGCCTGCTGCCCAGTACACAACAGCAAACATGATAGCACTGGCCGAACCATTTTTCTGCCTAGTCCCACTGACCTGCACCTGGACCATATCCCTCCATACACCTCTCATCCATGTACCTGTCCAAGTTTTTCTTAAATGTGCTATTCATCTGAGAATGGTCTCCTTGTGTCCACATTCAGTTGCTCTGATTAGATTATTCCAGAGTAAGAATCAATTCAGACTCCACAAAATGGGAGGAAACCAAGACATCTGCTTTGTCTGCTTCCCCAGTCCTGGGTTCATCAAATCCGCTAATTGTAGACTTAGTTTCTTCTGGCCAACAGTATCATCTCTTCACTAAATTCGTTTAATATACAATCTGTCCAGACTGAAAGTCTCTTGGCACCACTCCCACTTTTTCTGTCTTAAATGCCTTTGTGACTTCTGTCTTCAAAGTATAGGGGAGGGTTAGAAATATAGAACATTACAGCACAGAAACAGGCCTTTTGGCCCTTCTTGGCTGTGCCGAACCATTTTCTGCCTAGTCCCACTGACCTGCACACGGACCATATCCCTCCATACACCTCCCATCCATGTATCTGTCCAATTTATTCTTAAATGTTAAAAGTGAGCCTGCATTTACCACCTCGTCTGGCAGCTCATTCCACAGTCCCACCACTCTCTATGTGCAAAGAAGCCCCCCCAGTGTTCCCTTTAAACTTTTCCCCCTCACCCTTAACCCATGTCCTCTGGTTTTTTTCTCCCCTTGCCTCAGTGGAAAAAGCCTGCTTGCATTCACTCTATCTATACCCACCATAATTTTATATACTTCTTTCAAATCTCCCCTCATTCTTCTAAGCTTCAGGGAATAAAGTCCTAACCTATTCAACCTTTCTCTGTAACTGAGTTTCTCAAGTCCCGGCAACATCCTTATAAACCTTCTCTGCACTCTTTCAACCTTATCAATATCCTTCCTGTATTTTGGTGACCAAAACTGCACACAATAATATTACGATATCAGAGGTAGGTTTTTTTACACAGAGTGGTGGGTGTGTGGAACACCATGACAGGGGTGGTGGTAGAGGACATTTAAGAAAAATAGGCACATAGAAAAGTGGAAGGTTGTGTGGGAGGGAAGGGTTAGATTGATTAGGTTAAAAGTTTGGCAGACATCATAGTCATAGTCATACTTTATTGATCCCGGGGGAAATTGGTTTGTACACCATGGGCTTGAGGGCCTGTACTGTGCTGTGGTGTTCTGTGTTTTACGCCAACGCAGCATGTCCACAACTTACAAACCCTAACCGTACCTCTTTGGAATGTGGGAGGAAACCTACCTGGTCAGGGAGAATTTACAGTGCTAATGTCACTTCCAAATAGAGTTATTGAGATTGGGTAACTCTTATTTCTGCCATTTTGTTATTGCAAATTGACAGTTATCAATTAGTTGTATTTACTCTATTTTCTAAATTTTCTCTTCATTTATTTTCTCATATGGTTGAAGACAATTTAATCTCATCCGTCTCTTTGCTTTTCTAGTTTTTAAATCTTTCCAAATATATTTCCTTATATATCCTTTTAGACATTAAAGATTAGCTTTATTTGTCACACGTACATCGAAGCGTACAGTGTTGCTTCACTGACCAACACAGTCCAAGGATGTGCTGGGGGCAGCCAGCAAGTGTGGTTATGCTTCTAACATCAACGTACCATGTCAAAACTGACCAGCCCTAACCTGTACACCTTTGGACTGTGGGAGGAAACCAGAGAACCCGGAGAAAGCCCACGTGGTCATGGGGAGAACTAGTGCTGTCAAGCATTATGCTAAACATAGAAAACCTACAGCACAATACAGGCCCTTCGGCCCACAATGCTGTGCCGAACATGTACTTACTTTAGAAATCACCTGGGGTTACCCATAGCCCTCTATTTTTCTGAGCTCCATGTACCTGTCCAGGAGTCTTTTAAAAGATCCTATCGTATCCACCTCCACAAACGTCGCCGGCAGCCCATTCCACACACTCACCACTCTGTGTAAAAAAAAAAAAAAAAAAAAAAAAAAAAAACACCCTGACATCTCCTCTGTACCTGCTTCCAAGCACCTTAAAACCGTGCCCTCTTGTGTTAGCCATTTCAGCCCTGGGAAAAAGCCTCTGACTAGCCACACGATCAATGCCTCTCATCATCTTATACTGTACACCTCTGTCAGGTCACCTCTCACCCTCCGTCGCTGCAAGGAGAAAAGGCCGACTGCTATGCTGCTTTCTCTGAGTGTTCTTTCAATTACCTTTTCTCTTCAGCTTTGTTGCTTTAACCACCCAATTTCATACATCCATCTGTGAGTTACGGTGACTTATTTTTCTTTAATTGAGTGATACAGCACAGCCAACGAGCCTGCACCACCCAATTACACCGATATGACCAATAACCACCCAATTACACCTATGTGACCAATTAACCAACTAACCCGTATGTCTTTGGAATGTGGGAGGAAACCGAGCACACGGAGGAAACCCACTCTCCCTGTGGAACATAAAACGATGTTATGTTTGACATTATGTGAAGTTTAACGTGGTTTACAGTTGGCTTATCTGTAACCTTTTAATCTTATTTTTTCCATGATCTTAGCATTTAATTTATTAAGCTGGTCTTTCTTGCGTCTTTATTCATTTTTATTGTAACAAGACAGCAATTGCTTAGAGCAACACTCTCAAAATGCTGGAGGAACTCAGCAGGTCAGGCAGGATCTGTTGAGAGGAATAAACAGTCAACGTTTCAGGCCGAGAGCCTGCATCAGGACTGGAAAGGAAGGGGGAAGATGCCAGGATAAGGTGATGGGGGTGGAGGGCAAGCTAGATGATAGATAAAACCAGGGAGGGAGGGGGGTGAAGTAAGTGGTTGGGGGGTGAGAGGTGGGTAAGCTGAAGGGTCAGAGAAGAAGGAATCTGACAGGGGAGGAGAGTAGACCGTGGGAGAAAGGGAAGGTGGGAGGGGATCAGGGGAAAGTGACGAGATGAGGTAAGAGGCCAGAATAGGGAACAGATGAAAGTAGAAGGGGGAGAGGACAAATTTTTTAGCGGAAGGAGAAATTGATGATCATACATCATGGAGGCTAACCAGACTGAATATGAAGTGTTACTCCTCCAACCTGAGAGCAATTGCTTAGGTTCTCTGCCACGTTTAGAATCAAAGAAATTTACGGCACAGGCCCATTGTGTTCATGGCAATCTTTACATTGTTACTGTTCAGAATGTCAAGTTACATATATGATATCTACAAATGGGGCTTACAGTGAGTTATGCGATGTTATTTTGAGTGATTTGAAGTATGTTATGAGAGTATATTTGTTCTGTGAGGGTGGAGGGAATGTATGTTTGCAATGACGATGTCTCTCTTTATCAGGACCATTCACAGCACCAGTGGGAAGCTGAAACGAGCCATGCTGCAGTTTACGCCAGCCAGCTGGACATACGTCCGTTGGTTTGACCCGAAATCCTCCGCGCAGAGAGTTGCTGGAATTTACCTCTTTCTAATAATTTGGCAGGTAAGGAACAAGCCTAGAAAATATTCCAATGTGATAAAGGTTTCCTGTGTGCAATTTCCAGCTTCAGGGGCTGAGAGTGGGTGCTGGCAGATGAGTGGTTTGCACAATACTATTACAGCTCGGGTTTGGAGTTCAGTTCCGGCGCTGTCTCGACGTTTTCCCCGTAGGTTGCTGGCTTTTCCCCGAGTGCTCTGGTTTCCTGGGGATGTGCGGCGTAGGTGAGCTGGTGATTGTAAAATGTCCCATGATTAGGTTCGGGTCAAACCGGGGTTGCTGGGGCTGCACGGCTTGAAGTGTTGGGAGGGCCCACTCCATGCTGTATCGCAAAATAAATAAATGAATGAATGCTATTTGACATAGTCACTCACCTGACCCTGACACACAGAGAAAAGGAGGGCGTGAGTCAGAAGGCTGTTTCTGGATTTCATCTCATCATTCAACATTATTGTTCCACAGACCTTGGTGAACAGACGCCTCCTCCTTGGTCTAAATACTGTGCCAGGCTTCCTAATCAACTGACCTCAGGTAGTCAGGATCCACTGCCGTTTCCCTCCCCGTCATACTCAACACGACACGGCTGCCCCCCGGGGCTGTGTGCTGAGCTCATCGCTGTATGCTCTGCTCACACATGACTGCACAGACAGACGCTCGGGTGATCACAGCAGCAAGTTGGCTGATGACACAACAGCGGTGAGGCTCATCGCCAACAGCAATGAGACAGCCCACAGAGAGGAAGTGGAAGAGCTCAAGGCTGGATGCCTGGTTTATGACCTCTTCGTCAATGTCCAGCAATATCGTGAAGGGTCCCACCCACCCCGTCAGTTCACTGTTTGTCCCTCTCCCATCAGGAAGAGGCCATGTAGCATCCACCAGACTCAAAAACAGTCAACACCTCCACCCACTCACCCACCCCTCCACACCCCCAACCACCACTACTTTATCACTTCCTGTCAGTCACCTCATGTACAGACACTCCTGTGCCGAGCGTCACTTCATGGGCATATACTCAGTCTGTGAATGTAAGCTGTCTTATGTATTTATATTTATTGTTTTTTTTTAATTGTGTTCTTTATCTAATTGTGTTTTTTGTGCTGCATCAGATCCAGAGTAACAATTATTTTGTGTACTGGAAATGACATTAAACAATCTTGAATTTTGAATCTTGAATTTGATTCTCCCTTTGGGTATACAGCACATGCCTGGTATGCACCTCTGTTGAATTTGGATGTTCTGTATTCAAAGCCTTTCTGAGATCTTTCTGTAATCTAGACTGCTGAGTTTATATAACTAGGTTGGTGGTGTGGTAGATCATGTAGAAAGAAGAGCTGTGAGGTAACGTGTAGTCTATAAAGCCCTGTTAGACCACACTTGCAATAGTGTGTTCAGTTCTCATTGCCTTATGCTAGGAATGCTTTACAGAGATATTCTTCATTTGAAAGCTTTCGAGAGAGTGCAGAGAAGTTTTACCAGGATGCTGCCTGGATTAGAGAGCATGCCTTTTGAGAATAGGTTGAGCGAGCTCGGGCTTTTCTCTTTGAAGCAAAGGAGGATGAGAGGTGACTTGATAGAGATGTACAAAATGATAAGAGGCATAGATAGAGTGGACAGCCAGGGTGGAAATGGTTAATACAAGGGTGGGCATGATTTTAAGGTGATTGGAGGAAACGATGGGGGGGGGGGGATTATCAGAGGTCAGATCTTTACGCGAAGGGCAGTGGAACACCCTGCCAGAGTGGTGGTAGAGGCAGATATAATAGGGACATTTAAGAAACTCTTAGATAAGCACAGGGATGGTAGAAAAATGGAGGGTTATGTAGAAGGGAAAGGTTAGATTAATCTTAGACTAGATTACAAAGTCGAGACAGCATTGTGGGCTGAAGGGCCTGTACTGTGCTGTAATATTGTATGTCGTCTCCATGTCCACTCTATCTAGGGACTTCAATATTTGGTAGATTTCAATGTTGATCTCTCCTCTCCCTGCCCCATTCCTCGAGTCCAGCGAGTGCTGTTGTCCATGGGCTGTGGGCTTGGATTCACCGTTTCTGAACCTGCCTCTAAATCTTACATTGCTGCATTTGGAATAATAACAATAACAGGTGGTTAACACAAAAAAAGTTATCAAAGGTACATAGTAAAAATTATCAAAAGTACACAATAAAAGACCTTGAAAGTGAGTCAGTAGGTTGTTGATTCTGTTCGGAATCTGGGTGAGTGAGGTTTTCCATGCAGGTTCAGCATTAGTCTATTGAACTATTTCACTGCTTATTGGCACATGGTTTCTGTGTATCTAACAATGTTTGATTTGAAGGCTGACACCAACATTCACTGAGTGTTCAATATTTAGTTGTTCATATTACTTCCCCTCCGACAATGTCAGACAGGGTTGTTGTGAACATTGACTTTAGAACACCACAGCACAGTGTACACTGTACACCCTTCGGCCCACAATGTCGTGCTCAAGATTTGATCTGAAAGCTTACAGTGACATCCACTGATTTTTTCAGATAAAGACCTGGAATTCAATATTTAGCCATTTTTCTGATTTTGAATACATTTCTATTTTGAAAATGTTACTAAATTGCTGAATAGTTCTGCAACATTTAATGCAAGAACCATCATGAACAAAGTTGATGAGCTTAAAGTATGGATCAGTAATTGGAGCTATGATGTTGTGGCCATTACAGAGACTTGGATGGCTCAGGGACAGGAATGGTTACTTCGAGTGCCAGGCTTTAGATGTTTCAGAAAGGACAGGGAGGGAAGCAAAAAGAGGTGGAGGCATGGCATTGTTGATCAGAGATAGTGTTACGGCTGCAGAAAAGGAGGAAGTCATGGAGGGATTGTCTATGGAGTCTCTGTGGGTGGAGGTTAGGAATAGGAAGGGTTCAATAACTCCACTGGGTGTTTTTTATAGACCTAATAGTAACAGGGACATGGAGGAACAGATAGGGAGACAGATTCTGGAAAGATGTAATAATAATGGGGTTGTTGTGATGGGAGATTTTAATTTCCCAAATATTGATTGACATCTCCCTAGAGCAAGGGATTTAGATGGCGTGGAGTTTGTTAGGTGTGTTCAGGAAGGTTTCTTGACTCAATATGTAGATAAGCCTACAAGAGGAGAGGCTGTACTTGATCTGGTATTGGGAAATGAACCTGGTCAGGTGTCAGGTCTCTCAGTGGGAGAGCATTTTGGAGATAGTGATCACAATTCTATCTCCTTTACCATAGCATTGGAGAGGGATAGGAACAGATAAGTTAGGGAAGTGTTTAATTGGATTAAGGGGAAATATGAGGCTATCAGGCAGGAACTTGGAAGCATAAATTGAAAACGATGTTCTCAGGGAAATGTACGGCAGTAATGTAGCAAATTTTCAGGGAATATTTGCGTGGCATTCTGCATAGGTACGTTCCAATGAGATGGGAAGGATGGTAGGGTACAGGAACTGTGGTGTACAAAGGCTGTTGAAAATCTCATCAAGAAGAAAAGAAAAGCTTACGAAAGGTTCAAAAAGCTAGGTAATGATAGAGATTTAGAAGATTATAAAGCTAGCAGAAAGGAGTTTAAGAATGAAATTACGAGAGCCAGAAGGGGCCATGAGAAGACCTTAGCGAGCAGGATTAAAGAAAACCCCAAGGCATTCTACAAGTATGTGAAGAGCAAGAGGATAAGATGTGAGAGAATAGGACCAATCCAGTGTGACAGTGGAAAAGTGTCTGTGGAACTGGAGGAGATAACAGAGGGTCTTAATGAATACTTTGCTTCAATATGCACTATGGAAAAGGATCTTGGCGGTTGTAGGGATGACTTACAGTAGATTGAAAAGCTTGAGCATATAAACATTATGAAAGAGGATGTGCTGGAGCTTTTGGAAAGCATCAAATTGGATAAGTCACCGGGACCGGAGGAGATGTACCACAGGCTACTGTGAGAGGTGAGGGAGGAGATTGTGGAGCCTCTGGCGATGATCTTTGCATCATCAATGGGGGGAGAGGTTCCTTAGGATTGGAGGGTTGCAGATGTTGTTCCCTTATTCAAGGAAGTGAGTAGAGATAGGGAAAGGATGCTAGGGTACAGGAAGTGCGGTGTACAAAGGCTGTTGAAAGACCAGTGAGTCTTACTTCAGTGGTTGGTAAGTTGATGGAAAAGATCCTGAGAGGCAGGATTTATGAACATTTGAAGAGGCATAATATGATTAAGAATAGTCAGCATGGCTCTGTCAAGGGCAGGTCGTGCCTCATGCGCCTGATTGAATTTTTTGAGGATGTGACTAAAAACGTTGATGAAGGTAGAGCAGTAGATGTAGTGTGTATGGATTTCAGCAAGGCATTTGATAAGGTACCACATGCAAGGCTTATTGAGAAAGTAAGGAGGCTCAGGATCCAAGGGGACATTGCTTTGTGGATCCGGAATTGGCTTGCCCACAGAAGGCAAAGAGCTGTTGTAGACAGGTCATATTCTGCATGGAGGTCAGTGACCAGTGGTGTGCCTCAGGGATCTGTTCTGGGACCTTTACTCTTTGTGATTTTTATAAATGACACTGGACGAAGAAGTGGAGGGATGGGTTAGTAAATTTGCTGATGACACAAAGGCTGGGGGGTGTTGTGGTTAGTGTGGAGGGCTGTCAGAGGTTACAGTGGGACATTGATAGGATGCAAAACTGGGCTGAGAAGTGGCAGATGGAGTTCAACCCAGATAAGTGTGAGGTGGTTCATTTTGGTAGGTCAAATATGATGGCAGAATATAGCATTAATGGTAAGACTCTTGGCAGTGTGGAGGATCAGAGGGATCTTGGGGTCCGAGTCCATAGGACACTCAAAGCAGCTGCGCAGGTTGACTCTGTGGTTAAGAAGGCATACGGTGCATTGGCCTTCATCAACCGTGGGATTGAGTTTAAGTGCTGAGAGGTAATGTTACAGCGATATAGGACCCTGGTCAGACCCTACTTGGAGTACTGTGCTCATTTCTGGTCACCTCACTACAGGAAGGATGTGGAAACTATAGAAAGGGTGCAGAGGAGATTTACAAGGATGCTGCCTGGATTGGGGAGCATGCCTTATGAAAACAGGTTGAGTGAACTTACCCTTTTCTCGTTGGAGCGACGGAGGATGAGAGGTGACCTGATAGAGGTGTATAAGATGATGAGAGGCATTGATTGTGTGGATAGTCAGATGCTTTTCCCCAGGGCTGAAATGGATAACATGAGAGGGCACAGTTTTAAGGTGCTTGGAAGCAGGTACAGAGGAGATGTCAGGGGTAAGTTTTTTATGCAGAGAGTGGTGAGTGCGTGGGATGGACTGCCGGCAACGGTGGTGGAGGCGGAATCAATAGGGTCTTTTAAGAGGCTCCTGGATAGGTACATGGAGCTTAGAAGAATAGAGGGCTATGGGTAACCCTAGGTAATTTCTAAAGTAAGAACATGTCTGGCACAGCTTTGTGGGCCGAAGGGCCTGTATTGTGCTGTAGGTTTTCTATGTTTCTATTCCTGATAATTTCATATTTTGCTCAGGAGAGCTGAGGGGCTGTTTTGGAGAGTGTCATGAGATTTTTTTTCTTTTCTATTTCAGCTGACTGAACTGAATACATTTTTCTTGAAACATATCTTCGTGTTTCAAGCGAGCCACGCCCTGAGTTATGGCCGAATCCTCTTTATTGGTGTGATCACGGCGCCTACTGTACGGTAAAGAAACTTTACATTTTGTATAAAAACTCTCTGGTCTCCTGTGGTGTTTATAAATGAAGATGGGTCATTTTCTCTTCTTCATCAAGAGTCTGCTTATTTGTTATACTCTATTTTTCCCGAAGTTACCCATTGCCTCTTCCTGTCCTCATTTCTTCTCATTGCTGTATAAACATCATACACAATCTCCTGTTTCTGTTGTTCTTGTTCTGCTTCTTGAACCCATCAATCTAGAACACAACATTACAGCACAGATAATAAACACAAGATTCTGTAGATGCTGCAAATCCGGAGCAACACACACAAAATGCTGGAGGAACTCAGCAGGCCAGGCAGCATCTATGGAACTGAATAAACAGTCAACATTTCTGGCCAAGACCCTGTATCAGGACTGGACTCTTTATTCTTTTCCACAGGTGCTTCCAAATTTGTACTTTCCTCCGAAGTTAAAAGTACGTTCATTATCAAAGTATGTACAGCATCTACAAGCCTGAGATTCATCTCCTTACGGGCAGCCACAAAACAAAGCAACAATAGCATCCACAAAGAAACCCACTCCAAAAATACTGTCAAAACATCCAGTATGTGAAAAGAGGAGCAAATTGTGCAAACAATGAAAAAAGTCAACGAATAACACACAGAACGTGAAACAGAGTCACCAAAAGTGAGTGCACAGCCACAGAGGCAGTTCGGTGCTGAGGCGAGTGTATTGGGTCAATGCTCCTGTACCTCACACCCGATTGTAGTAGTGAGAGGAGAGGGAGAGGGAGGTGGGTCAGGCTGCTGCAACGGTTATGGACTCAGGGTCTCGGATTATTTTCCTGTGTGACTGTATGTTTACTGGTATCTTGTATGTGCTTTGTGCTGTGTGTGACTGTGTGTTCTGTCTTGCATCTTGGCCCTGGAGTAACACTGTTTCATTTGGCTGTGTTCATTGGTATTCATGTATGGTTGAATGACAATTAAACTTCAACTTGAACATGTTCCCATGCGCCATCTGTAGGCTATCTAGACACCACCAGTTGAGCTATCTGCCATCACACACAGAATGCAGGAGGAAGTCAGCAGGTCAAGCCGTATCTATGGAGAGGAATAAACGGTTCATGTTTCAGCCTGAGACCCTGAGGAAGGGTCTCGGCCCAGAACGTTGACTGTTCATTCGCCTGCATTGACTCTGCGTGACCTGTTGACTTCCTGCAGCATTTTGTGTGTAGTGCTCTCGATTTCTGGCAACTGTACACCATTACACATCACTCTGCAAACCTTCTGTGCCGGCTTGTAGCTTTTCCAATGTCAATTTTCAGATGAACAACATCCCTGTTTCCCTCCTGATGTCCTTTTGAACTGCATAATAAACTATTTAACCTACAGACAGATTCTAAACCATTTTTCATCACTAACATTTAATTGTTTAATGGCGTGCATTTCACTGAAATCTTTCTGTGATGCTCAGGGCCTAAATGTTAATGAAAGAGTTGTTGGATGGAAGATTACTTATTGCCAAAATTTCTGTAATACTAACTCTCTAAAATGTTTTTTGACCTGCCATTTAGACCATAAGACATAGGAGCAGAATTAGTGCTTTTGCACATGAAGTGTGCTCTGCCATTCCGTTATAACTGATTTATTATCCCTCTCAACCCCATCTCCATGCATTTATTTAGCATTACATCCAGAGCCAGCCCTTTGAACCTCACTGACCCAGCAACCCCACAATCCTGATTAGACTATAAGACCAAGGAGCAGAAGTCGGCCATTCAGCCCATCGAGTCTGCTCCGCCATTTTATCATGAGCTGATCCATTCTCCCATTTAGTCCCACTCCCCCGCCTTCTCACCATAACCTTTGATGCCCTGGTTACTATTAATCTCTGCCTTAAATACACCCAATGACTTGGCCTCCACTGCTGCCCGTGGCAACAAATTCCATAGATTCACCACCCTCTGACTAAAAAAATTTCTTCGCATCTCTGTTCTGAATGGGCGCCCTTCAATCCTTAAGTCATGCCCTCTTGTACTGGACTCTCCCACCATCAGAAACAACTTTGCCACATCCACTCTGTCCATGCCTTTCAACATTTGAAATGTTTCTATGAGGTCCCCCTTCATTCTTCTGAACTCCAAGGAGTACTCCAAGGTCTAGTACAGACCTAATCACAGGACAACTTCCCGATTAACCTGACCAGTACGTCTTTGGGCTCATCATTTTCCTGCCTTCTCCCCTCAACCTTTGACACCCCGACTAATCAAGAATCTTATCAGACTCTGCTTTAATATACCCAATGACCAGGCCTCCACAGCCTTCTGTGGCAACTAATTCCACAAATTTACCACCCTCTGGCAAAAGAAATTTCTCCATTTCTGTTCTAAAGAGACATCTTTGTACTCTGAGGCTGTGTCCTCTGGTTCCAGACTTCCCCACGAGAGGAAATAGACTCTCCACATCCACTCTATCCAGGCCTTTCAATATTTGATAGGTTTCAATGAGATCCCCCCCCACTCTTCTGAATTCCAGTGAGTGCAGATCCAGAGCCATCAAACTCTCCTCAGACAATAACCCTTCCATTCTCAGAATCATTCTTGTGAACTCCTTCAAACACTCTCCAATATCAGCACATCTTTTCTTTGATTAGTGGGCCAAAACTGCTCACAATACTCCAAGTGAGGCCACACCAGTGCTTTATAAAACCTCAGCATTCCATCTTGTAGTCCTCTTGAAATGATTGCTAACGTTGCATTGGCTTCCTCACCTCTGGCTCAACCTGCAAATTAACCTTTAGGGAATCTTGTACAAGGACTCCTAAGTCCCCTTGCACCTCTGTTTTTGTATTTTCTCTCCCTTTAGAAAGTAGTCTACCCTTTCATTTCTTCTACCAAAGTGCTTGACCGTACATGTCACGACATGTTTTGATTCGGTTATGTTACCGGTGTTTAGTGCTGTTTTTGATTTGTTTACAGACAGTATTATGCGTATCTTACCGATAGTCAATGCAAAAGAGTTGGAACTCAGTGCTGGGTCTTTGGGTAAGTGTGTTTGTTTCTGAACTTAGACCATAAGACACAGGAGCAGAATTAGGCCATTTGGCCCATCGAGTCTGCTTCACCATTTCATCATGGCTGATCCAATTTTCCTCTCAGCCAGAGTCTCCAGCCTTCTCCCCGTATCCCTTCATGCCCTGACCAATCAAGAATCTTGTCAACCTCTGTCTTGAATCTTGTCATAGAGTTATATTGTACAGAGACAAACCCTTTGGCCCATCTCATCTGTGCCAAACAAATTGTTAAAAGTCTAAAGTAAAAATCCAGAGATTCGTTTTCTGTGGGCATTTACAAGAAAATAAGGAAATGCAGTAACATTTCTGAAAATCCTTGGTTGTTTGTCAGTTTGTCAATGTGCAAAAGAAATCATAAGATGTAGGTCATTCAGTCCATCATGTAGATAATTTATGTAAATAATTTTTAAAATCTGTAATTTAATAATTAATAAAATATAAATAAGTTTAATAAGCAGTATTTTAATAAATAATACTGAGAACATAAGTTATCGAAAGTGAGTTTGTAGGTTGTGAAACCAGGTCAGAGTTGAGGTGAGTGAAGTTATCCACACCTAATGGTTGAGGGGTAATAACTGGCCCTGAACCTGGTTTGTGGGTCTTGAGGCTCCTGTACCTTCTTCCCGATGGAAGTAGTGAGAGAGAGTCCACTAACATCCTATTTCCCCACGCTTTGCTGTAAACTTTTCCTACCCCTGTACCTGTTCCAGTATCTTTTAAGCATTATACTTTGAACAGCTTCTTCCCCTCTGCCACCAGGTTTTTGAATTGACAATGAACTCTTAAATTTACCTCACGATTTTGCTCAATCTTTCTGTCTGTCTCACAATTTGTAGTAACTCTTTACGTATTGCACTGTACTGCTGTTGCAAAACAACTGATTTCACAATGTATGTCAGTGATATCAAACCTGTTTCTGATCCTGGACTTGATCAAATTCACGAGACACATTTTCCACACAGAATTCAATAATTACCATCCCTAATAAATCCTTGTCTTTCCAAATATTGGTAGTACCTTTCCAGCTTCAACGTTCGGCTCACCAGCCTGTAGGCCCCTGCCTTGAACTTGCAGCCTTGAATAAAGGATTAAAGGGATTATGATAAAGATCAGGTGTGGGCATGTGGCCAAGTGGTTAAGGCATTGGACTAGCTACCTGAAGGTCGTGAGTTCGAACCCCAGCCAAAGGAATGTGTTGAGCCCTTGAGCAAGGCACTTAACCACACATTGCTCTGTGACGACACTGGTGCCAAGCTGTATGGGTCCTAATGCCCTTCCCTTGGACAACATTGGTGTCGTGGAGAGGGGGGACTTGCAGCATGGGCAACTGCTGGTCTTCCATACAACCTTGCCCAGGCCTGCGCCCTGGAGAGTGAAGACTTCGTTTTATCAGTGAGGATTATGCTGTAAGGGTGATGTCGCAAGCCCACAACTTACTAACCGGAACCAGAGCATCTTTGGAATGTGAGAGGACACCAAAGCTCCTGGAGGAAACCCATGTGGTCACTGGGAGAACATTCAAACTCCTTATGGACAGCAGCTGGCACTGTAAAGCGATCACGTAAACTGCTACGTGACAGTACCAGATAATGAACACGAGAGATTCTGCAGAAGCAGGAAATTCTGAACAACACACACAAAGTGCTGGAGGAGCTCAGCAGGTCAGGCAGCAGCTATGGTGGGGGGGAAATAAACAGCTGATGTTTCAGGCCGAGACCCCTCATCAGGACTGGAAAGGAAGGGGGAAGAAGCCAGAATAAGCTGGGGGAGGGATGGGAGTACAATCTAGAAGGTGATGGGTGAGATCAGGTGGGTGGGTGGAGGAGGGAGACTGAAGTAAGAAGCCAGGTGGGTGGGAAAGATGAAAGGCTGGATTGGAAGGAATCTGATAGGAGAGTAGAGTGGATCATGGGAGAAAGGGAAAGAGGAGGGGTGTCGGGGGGGGTGAAAGGTGAAGAGAAGAGGTAAGAGACGAGAGTGGGAAAATGAAGAAGAGGAGAGAATATGTTACTGTAGAGGCAGGGAGTTCGGTGCTTATAGGTGCTGGCTTTGCAGTAAATCTGTGGTCTGATTCTGTAGCTGGGTCTGAAGTTGAATTCTTGCACTCAGTACGGGCAGTAAGGAAGGGCTGTTTACTGCCCTTGTTGTCAAAAGGACTTGCTATTTATTGTATATATATCCCCTTTTGCCTATCACCTGTCCAGCTCTTGGCTCCATCCCTCCCCCTCCTGTCTTTTCCTATCATTTTGGATCTCCCCCTCCCCCTCCAACTTTCAAATCCCTTACTCACTCTTCCTTCAGTTAGTCCTGACGAAGGGTCTCGGCCTGAAACGTCGACTGCACCTCTTCCTGGAGATGCTGCCTGGCCTACTGCGTTCACCAGCAACTTTGATGTGTGTTGCTTGAATTTCCAGCATCTGCAGAATTCCTGTTGTTTGCTATTTATTGGTTTTTGTTTGATCAAGAACAGGTGTAGACCTGGTGATAAATTCAAACTAAAGATAAATGTGCAATGGTGGTGTGAGTGCCCTCTGCTGATTAAACTTGTGTTGAAGCTAATTTTTTTCCTTGAGGCGTCGTGTGGTTTACGATAATGCATTTCACGAGTCCGGTTTAATATCACTGACATGGTCATGAATCTTGTTTTGTGGCAACAGTACAGTGCAACACATAAAATGCAAGTTACAACATGAAACGTAAAAAATAAATAATGTAAGAAGGGAGCAAAATAGTGAGGTAGTGTTCATGGATTCACAGATTAATCGAATGATGAGAAACTGTTAGTATAGTCTGTATGTTAGAAATACAGGGAATGCTGAAACCAGGTTGTGGATAAATGAGAGAGGGGAGAGGGAGGTCCTAATATTTCAGGGTAATTACCTTAGATTGAATCATTCACTATTTTTCTCTCTCTCCACGATTGTTCCTTAACCTGATGACTATTTCTGGCATCCTGACCATCAGTATCAGATGCAAACAAATGAATCCCGAAAGTACACTGTTTTACTGCTGCACAGTGATGGAGAAATTTACCTGAAACGTTTGTGTATTGTCATGGGATCCATTGTGTACTGTGTGTTCACTTTACAATGTTAGGATCTAAATGTTTGCGATTCTTTTTGGCTTTTCTGCCAAAGTTCAACATAAATTTATTATCAAAGTACATATATGCCCTGAGATTCATTTTTTGTGGTCTTTCACAGTAAATACAAAAAAAATCAAAATAATAATAAATGCAAAATAAATAAGCGATGAATATTGAGAACCTGAGATGAAGGGTCCTTGAAAGTGAGTCCATAGGTTGTGGGAATGTTTCACTGATGGGCAAGTGAAGTTATCCCCTCTGGTTCAAGAACCTGATGGTTGAGGGTATTAACTGTTCCTAAATCTGGTGGTCCAATCTCCTTCTCTTTCCATGGAACAAGGAATTTGTCTGTCTCCAAATTTAGCTGTCTTTCCTTGCCACAATTCTTTTTACAAAATTTCCAAATCATGTTGTTACAGGTTTCACTGAAAAACAAGTTTTACAATTGAAGATGTGTAATAAAAAAAAACTTAGTTTTTGAATACAAATTTCATTGAAAACCAAGTTTTACAGTTGAAGGTGTATAATAAAAAAACTTAGATTTTGAATAAAGTTACAAAGAATAATGTCTTGCTGGTTATGGATTTTTGTTCTTTGTGGAATCCGTGTGTTGTGCAATTAGCTTGTTTGCTTCTGATGCCACAGTGCAAAATAACTTCAGTGTGTGTAGCATCCTCCTTTTTGGATTTGAAGCGTATCCCAGAGGAATTGTACTGGTACATTACAGAAGGATCTAGATGAGTGCAGTTTTCCTGAGAAGAGTGCCTCAAGCAGTAAACACGACGATGGCTTTGGAGTACACCTATTGCCTCGTGCTCCACCTAGCTCTCCAAACTGAAAACACTATCAGACATTGGATCAGAACGAGGCCATTCAGCCCATCTGTCACGTTGTCCTTCTCAAACCCATTCTTCTGCCTTCTCCCCGTAACCTTTGACACCCTGACTAATCAAGACCCTATCAACCTCCACTTTAAAAATATCCAATGATTTGGCCTGTACAGCTGTCTGTGGCAATGAATTCCACAGATTCACCACCCTCAGGCTGAAGTAATTTCTCCTCATCTCTTTTCTAAGGCGATGTCCTTGTGTTCTGAGGCTATGCCCTCTGGTCCTAGACTCCACTGCAGGAAACATCCTCTCCATGTCCACTTTATCCAGGCCTTTCAACATTTGATAGGTTTCAATGAGATTAGGTTCCACATGCAAGGCTCATTCAGAAACTAAGGAGGCATGGGATCCAATGTGACCTTGCTTTGTGGATCCAGAATTGGCTTGACCACAGAAGGCAAAGGATGGTTGTAGATGGGTCATATTCTACGTGGAGGACAGTGACCGTTCTGGGAGCCCTCCTCTTTGTGATTTTTATGTGACCTGGATGAGGAAGTGGAAGGGTAGGTTAGTAAGTATGCTGATGACACAAGAGTTGTGGGGTGTTGTGGATAGTCTGGAGGGTTGTCACTCACAACACGCTGGAGGAACTCAGCAGGTCGGGCAGCATCCGTGGAAACGATCAGTCAACGTTTCGGGCCGGAACCGTTGACTGATCGTTTCCACGGATGCTGTCCGACCTGCTGAGTTTCTCCAGCGTGTTGTGAGTGTTGCTTTGACCCCAGCATCTGCAGAGTATTTTGTGTTCTGGAGGGCTGTCAGATGTTACAGCAGGATATCGATAGGTTGCAGAACTGGGCTGAGAAGTGTCAGATGAGAGTTCAACCCAGTTAAGTGTAAAGTTGTTCATTTTGGTAGGTCAAATTGAAGAAAAATATAGTAAGACTCTTGACAGTGTGGAGGATCAGAGAGATCTTGGGGTCCATGTCCATAGGACACTCAAAGCTACTGCACTGATTGACATTGTTGTTAAGAAAGACACATAGTGTGTTGGCATTCAACAACCGTGGGACTGAGTTCAAGAGCCGTGAGGTAATGTTGCAGCTGTACAAGACCTTGGTCAGACCAGAACCCCCACCCCTTGGAGTACTGTGTTCAGTTCTGGTCACCTCACTACAGGAAGGATGTGGATACTATAGAGAGAGTGCAGAGGAGATTTTCAAGGATGTTCCCTGGATTGGAAGGCGTACCTTATGAGAATAGGTTGAGTGAACTCAGCCTTTTCTCCTTGGGGCGACGGAGGATGAGAGGTGACCTGATCAAGGTGTATAAGATGTTGAGGGGCTTTGTTGTGTGGATAGTCAGAGGCTTTTTCCCAGGGCTGAAATGGCTAACACGAGGAGGCATAGTTTTAAGGTACTTGGAAGCAGGTACAGAGGGGATGTCAGTGGTAAGTTTTTCACACAGAGAGTGGTGGGTGTGTGGTATGCACTGCCAGCGGCGGTGGTGGAAGTGGATACAATAGGGTCTTTTAAGAGACTCTCAGATAGATACATGGAACTTGGAAATATAGAGGGCTATGTGGTGGGGAAATTCCAGGCAGTTTTTAGAGTAGGTTTCCTGTTTGGCACAGCATTGTGGGCCAAAGGGCCTGTAATGTGCTGTAGATTTCTATGTTCTATGAGATTCCACCATCTTTCTAACCTCCAACGAGCACAAGCCCAGACCTATCAAATACTCGTCATGTGGAATCATTCCGGAAATCTCCTCTGGGCGTTCTGCAATGCCAGCACATTCTGTCTTAGCAAAGTTGCCCAAAACTGTTCATAATACATAGAGTTATAGAAAAGTACAGCGCAGAAGCAGGGCCCATCTAGTCTGTGCCGAATCATTTAATCTGTCAATTCCTACACCGGGACCAGGGCTCTCCATGCCCCTTCCATCCACATATCTCTCCAAACTTCTCTTAAATGTTGAATCGAGCTCACTATATAAATAAGCATAATGATGTTTACTCTAATATATAGATATATCCATTTATATATGTCTAAACTCATCTTAAATGTTGAAGTTGAGCTCGCTTACACCACCTGTGCTGGTAGCTCGTTCCACACTCTCGCAACCCTTTGACTGAAGTTTTCTCTCATGTTTCTCTTAAACTACTCATCTTTCACCTTTAGGCCATGACCTGTAGTTGTAGTCTCACCTAACCTCTCAGTGGACAAAGCCTGCTTGCGTTAACCCTGTGTATACACCTCATCTGTACCTCCGCAAAGGATGTACTGGAGCTTTTGGAAAGCATCAAGTTGGATAAGTCTCCGGGACCAGACAAGATGTACCCCAGGCTACTGTAGCAGGCGAGGGAGGAGATCACTGAGCCTCTGGCGATGATCTTTGCATCATCAATGGGGCCGGGAGAGGTTCCAGAGGATTGGAGGGTTGCAGATGTAGTTCCTTTATTCAAGAAAGGGAGTAGAGATAGCTCAGGAAATTATAGACCAGTGAGTCTTACTTCAGTGGTTGGTAAACTGATGGAGAAGATCCTGAGAGGCAGGATTTTGAACATTTGGAGAGGCATAATATGATTAGGAATAGTCAGCACAGCTTTGTCAAAGGCAGATCGTGCCTTACGAGCCTGATTGAATTTTTTGAGGATGTGACTAAACACATTGATGAAGGTAGAGCAGTAGATGTAGTGTACATAGATTTCAGCAAGGCATATGATAAGGTACCCCATGCCAGGCTTATTGAGATAGTAAGGAGGCATGGGATCTAAGGGGACATTGCTTTGTGGATCCAGAACTGGCTTGCCCACAGAAGGCAAAGAGTGGTTGTAGATGGGTCATATTCTGCATGGAGGTTGGTGACCAGTGGTGTGCCTCAGGGATCTGTTCTGGGACCCTTACTCTTTGTGATTTTTATAAATGACCTGGATGAGGAAGTGGAGGGATGGGTTAGTAAATTTGCTGATGACACAAAGGTTGGGGGTGTTGTGGATAGTGTGGAGGGCTGTCAGAGGTTACAACGGGACATTGATAGGATTCAGAACTGGGCTGAGAAGTGGCAGATGGAGTTAAATGCAGATAAGTGTGAGGTGGTTCATTTTGGTAGGTCAAATATGATGGCAGAATATAGTATTAATGGTAAGACTCTTGGCAGTGTGGAGGATCAGAGGGATCTTGGGGTCGGAGTCCATAGCACACTCAAAGCTGCTGCACAGGTTGACTCTGGTTAAGAAGGCATACGGTGCATTGGCCTTCATCAATCATGGGATTGAGTTTAAGAGCCGAGAGGTAATGTTGCAGCTATATAGGACCCCGGTGAGTACTGTGCTCAGTTCTGGTCACCTCACAACAGGAAGGATGTGGAAACCATAGAAAGGGTGCAGAGGAGATTTACAAGGATGTTGCCTGGATTGGGGAGTATGCCTTATGAGAATAGGTTGAGTGAACTTGGCCTTTTTTCCTTGGGGCGATGGAGGATGAGAGGTGACCTGATAGAGGTGTATAAGATGATGAGAGGCATTGATCGTGTGGATAGACAGAGGCTTTTTCCCAAGGCTGAAGTGGCTAACATGAGAAGGCATAGTTTTACGGTGCTTGGAAGTAGGTACAGAGGAGATGTCAGGGGTAAGTTTTTTACGCAGAGAATGGTGAGTGCGTGGAATGGACTGCTGGCAACGGTGATGGAGGCGGATACAATAGGGTCTTTTAAGAGACTCCTGGATAGGTACATGGAGCTTACAAAAATAGAGGGCTATGGGTAACCCTCGGTAATTTGTAAAGTAAGTATATGTTTGGCACAGCATTGTGTATTGTGCTGTAGGTTTTCTATGTTTCTGTAATTTTGTATACCATTTCTACCACAACCCCTGGCAGGGTTTTGCACACACCCGCCACTCTGTGGGTAAAAACTTAACTCTGACATAACCCCATAATTCAACCTAAAGTTATTCTCCCCCTCCTCATATTAACCACCCCTCCCCTCCTCCACTCTTGTGAAATGTGAGCCTAGTCGTGAGGTCGACTTCTGCTCCTTTTTGGTTTCTATTCCACTTATGCTTGTAGTATTGTGTTCATTTCGGGTCACCTCATTATAGGAAGGATGTGGAAGCTTTAGAGAGGGTGCAGAGGAGATCTACCAGGATGCTGTCTGGACTAGAAAGCATATCTTAAGAGGAATGGTTGAACGAGCTGGGGCTTTTCTGTTTGGAGCGAAGGAAGAAGAGAGGTGACTTGAAAGAAGTGTAGAAGACAAAAGAGGTGTTGTTTGAGTGGACAGCAGAGACTTTTTTTTTTACCAGAGCGGAAATGGCTAGTACATGGGGGTCACAATTTTTAAGGCAACTGGGGGAATATATAGGGGCGATGTCAGAGGTAGGTTTTTTTTTAACACAGAGAATGGCAGGTGCATGGGACGCCCTGACAGGGTGGTGGTAGAGACAGATACATCCGGGACATTTGAGATAGGCAGATAGATGACAGAAGATGGAGGGTTATGTGGAGGGAAGGGTTGGGTTAAAAGGTTGGCACAGTATTGTGGACTGAAGACCCTGTGCTGGGCTGTAATGTTCTGAGTTATTTTACATATCTCTAAACACTGTAAGTAGCCCTCTGCGATTTCAGCCTCGTCGCCTGTTTGTATCTTGGTCTGGTTGCTGTTGACACCATTTGGTTACACATCAGAGCTTGTATGAATCACAAACAAAACCAGTACCTACTCGTTCGCCAAACCTCCAGTTTTCCTCAATATTGACCTTGTTCCAGAGTTCCTACTTGCAAACCCACCCAAGTAGTCACATCCCAGTGAACCAATTGAATTTGTCATTTATAAATGCTGCATGTCATTGTACCAATCTGCTGTCTTGTGTTAATCTGTCTGTGGAGTTTGAACTTAATTTACTTTTACTTGGCCGCTACAGTGACGCAGCAGGTAGGGCAACACTATCACAGCTCGGGCTGTTTCGGAGTTCAGTTCTGAAGCTGGGTGTAAGGGTTTGTACGTCCTTCCTGTGTGCGTGGGTTTCCTCCAGGTGCTCTAGTTTCCTCCCACAGTCCAAAGACGTACCAGTTAGTAGGTCAATTGGTCATTGTAAATTGCCCTCTGATTAGACTGGGGTTAACTGGTCATTGTAAATTGCCCTCTGATTAGACTGGGGTTAACTGGTCATTGTAACTTGCCCTCTGATTAGACTGGGGTTAACTGGTCATTGTAAATTGCCCTCTGATTAGACTGGGGTTAACTGATCATTGTAAATTGCCCTCTGATTAGACTGGGCTAGGGTTGAATCAGTGGGTTGCTGTGTAGTACAGCTTGCTGCATTGTTGAGGGTCTGTTCTGTGTTCTGTCTCTGAGAACAATTGCCTTTTGCAGTACAAGAATAATTCAACTTAATTCCAAATCTATTAGAGTGTGTACCTGGCTGTGAGTTGGGCTGTATTTTTGAGATCTGTCTAACTTTCTTTTTAAAAAATGTTAACAGTGCCATTTCCTTTCTGGAAGCAATAGTATGCATCAAGTCCGGTCAGGATCTTTTCTCCAAAACTGTGGGCCTGTATGTCATCCTCTGGCTCCTCTGCATGGTAAGAAAGATCATTGCTTATTGCTCCAATAGTCGACTGGCTGGAGATTCAGATTCAGATTTATTAATGCACGTACATCAAGGCACACAGTGAAATGCGTAATTCGTGTTAACAACCAACACAGCCCGTGGGTGCTCTGGGGGCAGCCCACAAGTATCACCACGCATTCCGGCAACGACAGAGCATTCCTTCCATGCTTGGCAGAACAACTCAGTGGCTCAGTAGTGTAGCAGTTAGCAAAACACTTTACAGTTCACAGTTCAAGGTAAATTTATTATCAAAGTGCATATACGAACCTGGGATTCATTTTCTTGCAGGCATACTCAATAGATCCAATAACCATAATAGAATCGATGAAAGACCGCAACAGCAGGATAGACAACCAGTGTGCAAGAGATAGCAGACTGTGCAAATACTAAAAGAAAAATTTGAAATAGTAATAAATAAATAAGCAATGATTATCGATGAGATGAAGAGTTCTTGAAAGTGAATCCATAGGTGTGGGAACAATTAAGTGATGGGGCAAGTGAAGTTGAGTAAAGTTCAAAGTAAAATTTATTATCAGAGTACATGCACGTCCCCACGTGCAACCCTCAGATTTTTTTTCCTGCAGGCATAGTGAGCAAATTTTATAACAGTAAAGAGGGTCAATGAAAGAGCAAGAGTGTAGAAGACAACAAATTGCAGGTGCAAATATAAGTAAGCGGCAATAAATAGTGAGAGATTGAAATAACAAGATAAGTGTAGCTATCTCCTTTTGTTTAAGAGTCTGGTGGTTGAGGGGTAGTAACTGTTCTTGAACCTGGTGGTGTGAGTCCTGAGGCTCCTGTACCTTCTACCTGATGGCAGCAGCAAGAAAAAAGCATGGCCTGGGTGGGGAGGATCTTTGATGATGGATGCTGCTTTCCTACGGCAACGTTACGTGTAGATGTGCTCAATGGTTGGGAGGGCTTAACCCATACTGGACTGGGCCGAATCCTCTAACTTTTGTAGGATTTTCCGCTCAAAGGAATTGGTGTTCCCATACTAGGCCGTAATGCAGCCGGTCAGCACACTTTCCACCACTCACCTATAGAAGTTTGTCAAGGTTTTTGAAGACTCGTGGAACCTCCTGAGCAAGTAGATGCGCTGTTGTACTTTCTTTGCAAGTAGTCAGTTCCATCCTGGATACTACCTCCGTGGTGTCCAAGACATCTTCAAGGAGAAGTGTTAGAAAAGTAGCTTCCATCATCAAGGACGTCCATCACCCAGGACAGCCCTCATCTCATTGTTACCATCAGGTAGGAGTTACAGAAGCCTGAAGGCACACACTCAACGATTCATCCTCGTACACAATGTCTGATGCGTAGAGGGACTGAATGATAACTGCTTTTTGGAAATGCTGGATTGATCTTGGAGTATGTTTAAAAGGTCAGCGCAATATCGTGTGCCAAAGGGCCTGCACTGTGCTGGAATGTTCTAGGTTCTGTGCTTTCTTGCCAACTGTTGGAATATAATTTTGTTATCCTCTGCCACATTCAAACTATAAGTGAATCAAAAAAAAAAAATGTGATGTTTGCTGTTTCATTAAGTTCTGTGTAAATTGGACTTGGAAAAGACTGAAGACCATTTAACTGGACTTCTTACTCATTCCAGGCTTTTATAACCTTCCTTTGCCTTGCGGGAATGGTTTGGTACGCTGAGCATACTGGGCAACGTGAGAAGGTGAGTTTGTGACTGGAAGTTCACTCCCCCACTATCGGAAACTTAGTCTGCACATCCATTCTATCTAGACCTTCCAATATTTGATAGATTTCAATGAGGTCTCCACCCCCCCCCCCCCCCCTCTAAACTGCTTGCACATTTTGTCCGCTTTTCCACATTAGTCATTTGTCAGTCTTGGTTTACATCAATTCTGTTGTATTCTTTATTTTCCTGTAAATGTCTGGAAGGAAATGAATCTCAAGATAGTACATGGTGACATACATTCCGGGGCCACATTATTAAATGCCTTCTGTACCTAATAAAGTGACCACAGAGTGTGTGCTCATGGTTTCTGCTGCTGTCGCCCATTCACTTCAAGGTTCGATGTGTTGTGCATTCCGAGATGCTCTTCTGCACATCACTGTTGTAACCCGTGGTTATTTGAGTTACTGTCACCTTCCCGTCAGCTTGAACCAGTCTGGCCATTCTCCTCTGACCTCTTTCATTAACGAGGTGATTTCCGCCACTTACTGGATGGTTTTTTTGTGTTTTTTGCACCATTCTCTGTAAATTCCAGAGAGTGGTCCGTGCAGAAATCCCAGGAGATGGCGGTTGTCACGGTCACATACTGGTTAGCACAGCGCTGTTGGAGCTCAGTTCAGGCCTGTCAGGAGTTTGTAACGTCCTCCCCAGGCGACACATGGGTTTTCTCCAGGTGCTCCAGTTTTCCTCCCGCAGTCCAAAGATGTCCCGGGGAGGTTAATCTGTCATTGTAAATTGTCCCGTGATTGGGTTAGGGTTAAATCGGATTTGTCGGGGGTTGCTGAGGCAGCGTGGCTCATAAGGCTGGAAGGGCCTCCTGTGTGCTGTAAATAAATAAAATAAGATCAGCAGCTTCTGAGATACTCAAACCACCCTGTCTGGCGCCAACAATCATTCCACAAAGTCACTAAGATCACATCTGTTCCCCATTCTGATGTTTAGTCTGAACAACAACTGAACCTCTTGGCCATGTCAGCATGCTTTGATGAATTGAGTTGATGCCACATGATTGGCTGATTAGATATTTGCATTGTACCTAATAAAGTGGCCTCTTTGATTTAAAAAAAATTACTTTGACTTTCACTTTGATGTTTTCTGTCTTTCAGACTCTTTCCGAGTGTGAATATGAGGAGGCAGTTAACAGCACTGATACCTCCCAGCTGCCTGGTGACCCACACGCAAAAGGTTTGTGCATTGAAATAAGACCATGACACATAGGAGCAGAATTAGGCCATTCAGCCCATTGAGACTACTCCACCATTACATCATGGCTGATCCTGGATCCCACTCAACCCCATACCTGTCTTCTCGCCATATCCTTTGATGCCCTGACCAATCAGGAAACCTAAGCCTTAAATATAATACCATAAGACATAGGAGCAGAATTGGGCCATTTGGCCCATTGAATCTCCTTCGCCATCCTTTTTTCCTCTCCTCAGTTCCACTCTCCACCCTTCTCCCCATAACCTTTGATGCCATGTCCAGTCAAGAACCTATCAAGCTCTACCTTAAATACACCCAACGACCTGGCCTCCACAGCTGCCTGTGGTAATACATTCCACAAATTCACCACTCTCTGGCTAAACAAATTGCTTCGTATCTCTGTTTTAAATGGACGCTCCTCTATCTTGAGGATGTCCCTCTTGTCCTAGGCTCCCCCACCATGGGAAACATCCTTCCCACATCTACTCTGTTTAGGCCTTTCAACATTCGAAAGGTTTCAATGAGACCCCCCCCCCCCCCCCACCCGCCCATCCTTCTAAATTCCAGCAAGTTCAGACCCAGAGCCATTGAAAGTTCCTCGTATGATGAACCTTTCACTCCCAGAATCATCCTTGTGAACCTCCCCTGAACCCTCTCCAATGCCAGCACATCTTTTCTTAGACGAGGAGACCAGAATTGTTCACAATACTCAAGGTGAGGCCTCACAGAGCCTTATAAAGCCTCAGCATCACATCCTTGCTCTTGTATTTTAGATCTCTTGAAATGAATGCTAACATGGCATTTGCCTTCCTCACCAGTGACTCAACCTGCAAGTTAACCTTTACGGTGTTCTGTACAAGGACTCCCAAGTCCCTTTGCATCTCAGATTTTTGGATTTTCTCCCTATTTAGAAAATAGTCTGTCCATTTATTTCTTCTACCAAAATGCATAACCATGCATTTTCCAACGTTGTACTTCATTTGCCACTCTCTTGCCTGTTCTCCTAATCTGTCTAAGTCCTTCTGCATCCTACCTGTTTATTCACCATTACCTGCTCCTCCACCAATCTTTGTCTCATCTGCAAACTTGGCAACAAAGCCATCTATTACATCATCTAAATCATTGATATACAGCATAAAAAGAAGTGGCCCCTGCAGAACACCACTGGCAGCCAACCAGAAAAGGATCCTTTTATTCCCACTCGCTGCCTCCTACCAATCAACCAGTACTCGAATAATGCCAGTAACTTTCCTGTAATTCCATGGGCTCTGTGGCACCTTATCAAGGGCCTTCTGAAAGTCCAAATATACAACATCCACTGCATCCCCTTTATCTATCCTACTTGTAATCTCCTCAAAAAATTCCAACAGGTTCATCAGGCAATATTTTCCCTGAAGGAACCCATGCTGACTTTGTCCTCTCTTGTGCTGTGTCACAAAGTACTCTATAACCTCATCCTTAATTGATTCCAACATCTTCACAACCACTGAGATCAGGCTAACCGTTCTATAATTTCCTTTCTGCTGCCTTCCTCCTTGCTTAAAGAGCGTAGTGATATTTTTAATTTTCCAGTACTTTGGCACGATGACATAGTGCAATGATTTTTGAAAGATCATTACTAATGCCTCCACAATCTCTACCACTACCTCTTTCAGAACCCTAGAGTGCAGTTCATCTGGTCCGGGTGACTTATGTACCCTTAGGTCTTTCAGCTTTTTGAGCACCTTCTCCCTTGTAACAGTAACTGCACCCACTTCTCTTCCCTCATACCCTTAAACATCTGGCACAAATCTGGAAAGAGGCACAAAACTTGTTGATTCACTATTGTTTTATTACATATTAATAGAACACAAAGAGTTGGAAATGTAGAGCTGAAAAAAGTCTGATAGCTAAGAACGTTCAGACTCAGAGACTAGAGGAAAAGATGGTGTACCAACATTGACCCTTTTTATACCCCATAGTTAAACATTCCATTCAAATTGATAGATAAGAGTTAACCAATCAGATAGCCCCTATTCAAATAATGCAACACCAGAGAAACTCCTGAACCTTCCAGAATGATATAAAGAACTGTAACCAATAGGGGCACTCTGAACAACTGCATATACTGACTGTGACCACTAGGGGGCACATCAAACAATTGCATATACACACTGTGACCACTTGGGGTCACACTGAACAACTGCATATACACACTGTGACCACTAGGGGACACACTGAACAACTGCATATACACACTGTGACCACTAGGAGACACACTGAACAACTGCGTATACACACTGTGACCACTAGGGGGCACATCAAACAATTGCATATACACACTGTGACCACTTGGGGTCACACTGAACAACTGCATATACACACTGTGACCACTAGGGGACACACTGAACAACTGCATATACACACTGTGACCACTAGGAGACACACTGAACAACTGCGTATACACACTGTGACCGCTAGGGGACACACTGAACAACTGCGTATACACACTGTGACCGCTAAGGGACACACTGAACAACTGCCTATACACACTGTGACCACAAGGGACACACTGAACAACTGTATATACACGCAACACACATCAAAGTTGCTGGTGAACACAGCAGGCCAGGCAGCATCTCTAGGAAGAGGTACAGTCGACGTTTCAGGCCGTGACCCTTCGTCAGGACTAACTGAAGGAAGAGTGAGTAAGAGATTTGAGAGGGGGAGGGGGAGATCCAAAATGATAGGAGAAGACAGGAGGGGGAGGGATGGAGCCAAGAGCTGGACAGGTGATTGGCAAAGGGGATACAAGAGGATCATGGGACAGGAGGTCCGGGAAAAAAGACAAGGGGGGGGGGACCCAGAGGATGGGCAAGGGGTATAGTCAGAGGGACAGAAGGTGAAAAAGGAGAGTGAGAGAAAGAATGTGTGTATAAAAATAAATAACAGATGGGGTACGAGGGGGAGATGGGGCATTAGCGCAAATTAGAGAAGTCGATGTTCATGCCATCAGGTTGGAGGCTACCCAGACGGAATATAAGGTGTTCCTCCAACCTGAGTGTGGCTTCATCTTTATACTAGAGGAGGCTGTGGATAGACATGTCAGAATGGGAATGGAATGTGGAATTAAAATGTGTGGCCACTGGGAGATCCTGCTTTCTCTGGTGGACAGAGAGTAGATGTTCAGCAAAGCGGTCTCCCAGTCTGCGTCGGGTCTCGCCAATATATAAAAGGCCACATCGGGAGCACCGGACGCAGTATATCACCCCAGTTGACTCACAGGTGAAGTGTTGCCTCATCTGGAAGGACTGTCTGGGGCCCTGTATGGTGGTAAGGGAGGAAGTGTAAGGGCATGTGTAGGACTTGTTTCGCTTACAAGGATAAGTGCCAGGAGGGAGATCAGTGGGGAGGGATGGGGGGGACGAATGGACAAGGGAGTCGAGTAGGGAGCGATCCCTGCGGAAAGCGGGGGAGGGGGGGAGGGAAAGATGTACTTAGTGGTGGGATCCCGTTGGAGGTGGCGGAAGTTACGGAGAATAATATGTTGGACCCAGAGGCTGGTGGGGTGGTAGGTGAGGACCAGGGGAACCCTATTCCTAGTGGGGTGGTGGGAGGATGGAGTGAGAGCAGATGTACGTGAAATGGGAGAGATGTGTTTGAGAGCAGAGTTGATAGTGGAGGAAGGGAAGCCCCTTTCTTTAAAAAAGGAAGACATCTCCCTCGTCCTAGAATGAAAAGCCTCATCCCGAGAGCAGATGTGGCAGAGACAGAGGAATTGCGAGAAGGGGATGGCGTTTTTGCAAGAGACAGGGTGAGAAGACGAATAGTCCAGGTAGTCCAAGTCCAAGAACTGTACACACACACTGTGACCACTAGGGGACACACTGAACAACTGCATATACACACTGTGACCACTAGGGGACAGACTGAACAACTGCATATACACACTGTGACCACTAGGAGACACACTGAACAATTGCATATACACACTGTGACCACTAGGGGACAGACTGAACAACTGCATACACACACTGTGACCACTAGGGGACAGACTGAACAACTGCATATACACTCTGTGACCACTAGGGGACACACTGAACAACTGTATGTACATACTGTGACCATGAGGAAACATACTAAGCAGTTACATGTATATAAGTAGTTATAAAAATGCTAGCAGGTAATTAATTGTTAAATTGCAATGATAAAATCAATTGAATAGTCTAATGCTATGTAGCCAGGCAGAGGATTAGCAGTTTGCAATAATGATGTGGAGGAAATAGTTCCCATCTGGAATTCAAAACCACAACCACATTGGCTGTGAGGAAACAAACCCATTTTTAAAAGAAGTTGCTGGGACTGGAGGACCTGAGCAGTTATAGGGAAAGTTTGAATAGATTTGAACCTTATTCCCTGGAGTGTAGGAGAATAAGGGGAGATATGATGGAGATGTACATAATTATGAGGGGTACAGATAGTAGGGTAAATGCAAACAGGATTTTTCTATCTATGGATCGGACTGGAACTAGAGTTCAGGGGTTAAGGGTGAAAAGTAAAAAGTTTAATGGGAAACTTAGTAGGAACTTCTTCACTCAGAGGGTAGTGAGAGAATATGGAGCAAAATACCAGTAGAAGTATGCAGGTTTGATTTCAACAACTAACAGATTTGGATAGGTAGATAGATGGGAAGGGTATGGTTGGGGTGCTGGTCGATGAAAATAGTCAGATTAATGATTTGGCATAGACTAGATGGGCTGAAGGACCTGTTTCTGTGCCATAGTGCTCTGTGTCTGTAATTGTAAAACAATGAAGACTAGTTATGCAATAGACACCACTTAGAGATTAAAATATTCACTTTGAGCCTGCAGAAAGTTAGTTCTCATTCAAATATTTTCAGCAAATTGCTTTTGCATCCTTTGTGTTTGTTCATGTCTCTGCGAAGGAGTAAATTTTTTGTGTATTTGTAGCCTGCAATTTCATCGGTAAGTTTAGATCAGTAACTGAGAACGATTGTAGGTAGGAGCGATTTGTGTTTGGGTGTTTTTGATTTGCTTTTTAGCTGGTTCAGCACAACATTGGTAAGCTTAGATAAGTAACTGAGAACAATTGACACAAACCAGGCAACATTCTGAGCAACGCCCTTATCATCTATAAATTAGCTGATTGACTAAAGGGAACTTGGTAAACTTTGGAGTCACACTCAAAATGCTGGAGGAGCTCAGCAGGCCAGGCAGCATCTATGGAGGGGAATAAACGGTCAGTGTTTTGGGCTGAGACCCTTCATCAGGACTGGAAAGGGAGGGGTAAGAAGCCAGAATAAGAAGGTGGGGGGGAGGGGAGGGAGGTGATAGGTGGAGCCGGGTGGGTGGGGGGGAATGAGGGGGTAAGAAGCTGGGAGGTGATCACTGAGAGAGGTAATAAAGGGCTGAAGAAGGAGGAATCTGATAGGAGACAAGAGTGGATCATTGGAAAAAGGGAAGGAGGGGTGTGATTGGCAGGTGAGGAGTAGAGGTAAGAGGCCAGTGTGGGGAATTGATGAAGAAGATAGGTGGAGGGGAAAAATGCAGCAGAAGTTGAAGCAATCAATATTTATTCTGTCAGGTTGAAGGCCAGTTAGACAGCATTTGAGGTGTTGCTGCTGTAACCTGAGTGTGGCCTGATCGTGGCAGAAGAGGAGGACGTGGCCCAACACCCACGTGGCTTCACCTATCACCTTCTAGCATGTCCTCCTTCCCCTCACTCCTCCATCTTATTCTGCCATCTTTCCCCTTCCTTTCCAGTGCTGATTAAGGGTGCTGGCCCGAAATGTTTACTGTTTATTCCTCTCCATAGATGCTGCCTGACCTGCTGAGTTCTTCCAGCATTTTGTCTGTGTTCTGGATTTCCTGCATCTCGGATTTTCTTTTGTGTTGATGAACTTTAGCCTTCCATTTTGTTTTATTCACAGAATAAATTCTTTTTTGTTTTATCCAGGCGATGGAAATTGCGAAGTGTCAGATGTGAACAGAGCAGACAAGAGCACAACGAAGCGTAAAAGGCCCTCTGGTAAATGTCGGATGAGTAATGGCTTTGGCAGGAAGTAAGGTGGTTTCACTGAGGTGGAATCCACCTTCCACAAGGAAGTCCGGAGCTGGATCTGAAAGCCTTTGCAAAGCCGACAAACAGAAGGAAAAGACTGATTGATCAGTTTGGTAGCCGAGGGATGGTGCGTGATGTCGAAGCAGTTTTAGTGTTTTGTAGCGGATAGCAACTCATCAGCTTAATGTGTTCCTACATTTTTTCTTACCATTTTGTTTAAAGAAAAGAACAAATTCTTGAAGCTTTTGTATATTTTTATTTAAAACTTTTTAAGTTTTTTTGCTGACGATTTAATTTTGAGTTGATGGAGCCAACCACAGCGTTAACTAACATTGAAATGCAGTTAGGTTAGCGGAACGCAGCGTTAACTAACCATTAAAATGCAGTTAGGTTAGCCAACCACAGCGTTAACTAACATTGAAGTGCAGTTAGGTCAGCTGAACGCAGCATTAACTAACATTGAAATGCAGTTAGGTTAGTGGAGCGTAGGGAACAGTCTCTGGGAAAGCACTTTCTGACTAGTTTCTGCTGCAATGTGATCACTCTGAACAGTTGCTCTGTTAAGAGTTTGTGTGAAGCTTGCTTCAGTCATGCAGTATATATAATTTGTGCCAAATGCTGTAGTTATTGATTTCAATTTGTGTTGAGTGAAATGGCTTAAAACTGCTTGGTTAATGAAGGCCCAACCCTTGCAGACTGTTGAATGGGTTTTATAACCTTGATTCCGGAATTTTTTTCCTGAATTTTCATTTAAGTCTTGCACACTTCACCTACTGTATTTTTATTCAATAGATAATATAACTAGAGAATACAATTCAATTAAGTACACCGTGCTAGTTACTTCATTCTAGTATCCAGTGGAAATCGTACACTGATCTGATATGCAGTCGTGTTTGATATTGACTGCATGTTACAATTTTTAGAATGAAATAATCTTGTTTTACCTGTTACAAGGATAAGTCATGAATGAAGATGACTTGCCATCCCTACCCTGGCCTCGTACCTCCACCTGCCTTTCACCTCCCCTGGTGCCCCTCCGTCTCTCATGGGCTATCAGATTCCTCCTTCAGCCCTTTACTTCCTTCCACCTATCAGCTCCCAGCTTCTTACTTCATCAACCCCACCCACCTGGCTTCACCTGTTACCTGCAGCTCTTCCTCCCCCCTCCGGCCCCCACCACCATCTTCGTACTCTGGCACCTCCTCCCTCCCTTCCCAGTCCCGATGAGGGGTCTTGGTCCGAAACATCGACAGGTGTATTCATTTCTGTAGAGGCTGCCTGCCCTGCTGGGTTCCCCCATCATTTACTGTGTGTTGCTCTGGATTTCCGGAATCTGCAGAATCACTAGTGTTTGACATCCCTATTACAAATAGAAATGAGATAGAAATATGAATTACTTTTATTTTCTTTGGTCAATTTTTTGACATGTTTGTAATTCTCATCATGATAATCCATCAGAAAACTTGAGCAATGAAATGCTGGACAATGCACTCTATGGCTTTGATGCCACTGAAAATAATGTTGATTATAATTTTTGTGTGGAACTGGTCTCTTTTGAGCTTATGGTACAACAATCATCACAGCAGCAATTGAGCTGTGTTTGGCAGGTCTGACACACAAACTGATGTCCAATCTTACATGAACCTTCTTTTCAAAACTGACAGTCTTCACTCAGGAACCTGTTACATTTGGAATTCTTACAGGCAGTGGTTCCAAATAAATTACTTCAGAAATATCAACCTATTCTGTTTATGTGTGATTTTTTTCCCAATGTATTTCATTTAAAAATGAATTAAGGGAAAGATTGAATAGGTTAGAACTTCAGTCCCTGGAGCATAGGAGATTTGATGGAGGTACACAAAATTATCAGGGGTATAGATAGGGTAAATGCAAGCAGGCTTGAGGTTGGGTCATGAGTTAAGGCAATATGATATAGGAACAGAATTAGGCCACCATTTCATGATGGCTGATCCAATTTTCCTCTCAGCCCCAATCTCCTGCCTTCTCCCCATATCCCTTCATGCCCTGACCAATCAAGAATCCATCAACCTCTGCCTTAAATATCTATAAAGACTTGGCCTCCACAGCTGCCTCTGGCAAAGAATTTCGCCAATTCACTGCTCTCTGGCTAAAGAAATTCTTTATCTCTGTTCCAAAATGAAGCCCCTCTATTCTGAGCCTGTGTTCGCTGGTCTCAGACACTCACACCACAGGAAATATCCTCTTTACATTCCCTCTATCAAGGCCTTTTACCATTCAATAGGTTTCAGTGAAGTCACCCTTCATTCTTCTGACTTGTAGTTAATTCCCTGTACTCCACTGTAATACTGATACATCTGGCCTTAGCTTCTCCTCTCAAATTTCAGGGTGAATTTGATCGTATTGTGGTCACTTGCCCCTAAGGGTTCTTTTACCTAAAGTTCTCTGATCAATTCTGGTACATTGCGCAGCACCTAATTCAGAATAACTGATCCCCTAGTGGGCTCAACCACGAGCTGCCATCTTGTAGGCACTCGAGAAATTACCTTTCTGGAATTCAGCATCAACCTGATTTTCCCAGCCTATCTGTATATTGAAGTCCCCCATGTATATTGTAACATTGCCCTTTTGGCATGCATTTCCTATCTCCCTTTGTAACTTGTAGGCCACATCCTTACTATTGTTTGGGGGTCTGTATACAACTCCCATCAGGGTCTTTTTACCCTTGCAGTTCTTAGCTCTATCCACAATGATTCGACACCCTCTGACTCCATGACACCTCTTTCTAATGATTTGATTTTTAATTTTTGACCAAAAGGGCAACGCCGTCCTCTCTGCCTATCCTTTCGATACGTTGGTAATCCTTGCACATTAAGCTCCCGGCTGTAATCTTACAGCCACCATTCAATGATGCCTACAACATCATACCCGCCAATCAGTTACTCAGCTGCAAGTTCATATATTGCACACATTCAAAAAAAACCTTCAGTCTTGTACTCACTCTTTTGGATTCTGTCCACGTTGTAACTCATCCTGCTGACTACAATCTTACCCTATTAACAGCACTACCATTCGCCTTTCTGCATTGAAATGTACACAGCTCAGGACACTAGTCACACCATGCTCAGCGTTTTGATTCCTGACTTTGTCTGAGGTCTTAGCAACATCTGTCTCCACAACCTCTCCACTAACTGTTCAGGCACTCTAGTTCCCATCCCCCTGCAGTGAAGGGTGAAAGGTGAAATGTTAAAGAGCAACATGAGAGGAAACTTCTTCACTCAGAGTGTTGTGAGTGTGAAACGAGCTGTCAGCACAAGTGGTGCATCCAAGCTGGATTTCAACATTGAAGAGAAGTTTGGATAGGTACATGGATGGTAGGGGTATGGAGGGTTTTGGTCCCAGTGCAGGTCGATGGGACTAATAGTTCAGTATGGACTAGATGGGCTGAAGGGCCTGTTCCTGCTCTGTCGTGTTCTATTCAACCTAAACCACCTCAATGTATGTTTATGAAAGCATATTTTGACTATGCTTCTGATTGTGTTGCTGAGAATGCAGAATTATTTGTAATAATGTGAGCAGTCCACGGACTGTCTCCCTCAACACCGTCACCTGTCGAAAGAGCCGCTGTGGTTGAGAAGAGAGGTTAATGACATTCTGAACAGAGTGCAATGGACGGGAACAGCTACCTCAATGTTCTCTGATCATCCAAGGCATTTCTTTGTAGAATTTGATAATATACAGTATAGAGCACTTTATTGATCCCAAGTGGGAAATTGCCTTGTTACGGCAGCAATATTTAAAAACGCACTTAGCAAAAATAATAAATATTAACTAATAATAAAGTACATTATAATATACACAATAATAATTTGCCAATGTGTAATAATGTATGAAATAATAAAACGGAAACTATTGTACTATGATGTGTGTTCTCCTGTCGCACAGAGATGAACTGTTGTATTGCATTTGGTAGGAAAGGTTTTCTGTAACGATCCTTGTGACAGTGGTGCTGAATGATTCTGTTTGGAAGGCTGCTCCGCTGTTTATTCAGTAGGTCATGAAGAGGGTGTGACAGATTGTCCAGAATGGATAACAGTTTGTTTAGTGACCTCCTCTCCACCACTAACTCTGAAGAGTCCGGTTGTGGCCAAGGACGGACCCAGCCTTTTAGATGAGTTTATTTAGTCGTTTTGCATCACCAGCACCGATGCTGCTCCCCCAACATAAAGCTGCAAAGAAGACTGCACTCACTACAACAGACTGGTAAAAGATCTCCAACATCCTGCTGCACACACTGAAGGATCTCATCTTCCTTAGCAAATAGAGTCTGTTCATCCCCTTCTCGTAAACAGCCTTGGTGCTGGTTTTCCAGTCAAGCCTGTTGTCGAGGTGACACACAAGTATTTGTACTCCTCCACCCCACTCCCCCCAAACTTCTCCCAGAGTGTATACAGGATTCGTTAGAGGCCATTTTTTTCCTAAAATCAATCACCAGCTCCCTGGTTTTGGCCACATTCAGGAGCAGGTGATTCCTCCTGCACCTCTCCACAAACTGTTCACCAGTCCTCTGTACTCCGACTCCCGCCCATCTCTGATACACCCAACCACCGCAGAGTCATCAGAGAACTTCTGCAAGTGACAGACTCGGATTTGTTCTGAGAGTCTGAGGTGTACATTGCACATATACACATTTACCACCAGCTAGGCCATGCTCTCTTCTTGCCGCTGCCGTCAGGAAGGAGGTACAGGAACCTCAGGACTCACTACCAGGTTCAGGAAAAGTTATTACCCCTCAAGAAGATTTGAAGAAGGAGTCTGAGAGACTGCGTGGGAGTGCCGAGAAAGACATTTTTGAAATTTTCGTTATTTTTTTTCTCCAACTGCATTCTGAGAGGCGGGACTGCACAGGCATGTGACGTCGGGCAGTGCAGCGCGGCAGATTTAAAAGGAACAGAGCCTCATAGAGCGGGCAGCGTAGTTTGCGGGCGGCGGAGTGAGCCGGGAGCAGAGTGAAGACTTAAGGGCTTCGGCTCAATGGGCTTAGGCGGAAACAGGCGAGGCGAGGGAGGTTTAGCATTCATTTTCTGTTGTTATTTGAGGAGAGGGGCAGTATGAGTGTGAGGCAGTTTGCTGTTCTCGGTGTTGGATGTGGGAGGCCCTGGAGTCTACAAGCCTCCCGGACGTCTACATCTGCGCCAAGTGCATCGAGATGCAGCTCCTAAGGGACCGTGTTACGGAACTGGAGCTGCAGCTCGATGACCTTCGTCTGGTCAGGGAGAGTGAGGAGGTGATAGAGAGGAGTTGCAGGCAGGTGGTCACGCTGGGGCCACGGGAGGCAGACAAGTGGGTCACGGTTAGGAGGGGGAAGGGGAAAGGTCAGGTAATAGGGAGTACCCCGGTGGCTGTACCCCTTAACAATAGGTACTCCTGTTTGAGTACTGTTGGGGGGGACAGCTTACCCGGGGAAGCGACAGTGGCCGTGCCTCCGGCACAGAGTCCGGCCCTGTAGCTCAGAAGGGTAGGGCAAGGAAGAGGAGGGCAGTTGTGATAGGGGACTCGATAGTAAGGGGGTCAGATGGGCGATTCTGTGGACACAGTCCAGAGACCCGGATAGTAGTTTGCCTCCCTGGTGCCAGGGTCCGGGATATTTCTGATCGTGTCCAAGATATCCTGAAGTGGGAGGGTGAGGAGCCAGAGGTCGTGGTACATATAAGTACCAATGACATAGGTAGGAAAAAGGATGAGGTCCTGAAAGGAGAATATAGGGAGCTAGGAAGGGAGTTGAGAAAAAGGACCGCAAAGGTAGTAATCTCGGGATTACTGCCTGTGCCACGCGACAGTGAGAGTAGGAATGCGATGAGGTGGAGGATAAATGCGTGGCTGAGGGATTGGAGCAGGGGGCAGGGATTCAAGTTTTTGGATCATTGGGACCTCTTTTGGCGCAGGCGTGACCTGTACAAAAAGGACGGGTTGCACTTGAATCCCAGGGGGACCAATATCCTGGCAGGGAGATTAGCGGGAGCTACTGAGCTGACTTTAAACTAGAATGGTTGGGGGGTGGGAATCAAATTAAAGAGGCTAGGCGTGAGGAGGTTAGTTCACTACAGGGGGATGGGAACCAGTGCAGAGAGGCAGAGGGGTGTAAAGTGAGGGTAGAAACAAAAAGTACTATGGAGAAAAGTAAAAGTGGCAGGCCGACAAATCCAGGGCAAGCATTAAAAAGGGCCACTTTTCAGCATAATTGTATAAGGGCTAAGAGAGTTGTAAAAGAGTGTCTGAAGGCTTTGTGTGTCAATGCAAGGAGCATTTGTAATAAGGTGGATGAATTGAAAGTGCAGATTGTTATTAATGATTATGATATAGTTGGGATCACAGAGACATGGCTCCAGGGTGACCAGGGATGGGAGCTCAACGTTCAGGGATATTCAATATTCAGGAGGGATAGACATGAAGGAAGGGGAGGTGGGGTGGCGTTGCTGGTTAAAGAAGAGATTAACACAATAGAAAGGAAGGACATAAGCCTGGAAGATGTGGAATCGATATGGGTAGAGCTGCGTAACACTAAGGGGCAGAAGACGCTGGTGGGAGTTGTGTACAGGCCACCTAACAGTAGTAGTGAGGTCGGAGATGGTATTAAACAGGAAATTAGAAATGTGTGCAATAAAGGAACAGCAGTTATAATGGGTGACTTCAATCTACATGTAGATTGGGTGAACCAAATTGGTAAAGGTGCTGAGGAAGAGGATTTCTTGGAATGTATGCGGGATGGTTTTTTGAACCAACATGTCGAGGAACCAACTAGAGAGCAGGCTATTCTAGACTGGGTATTGAGCAATGAGGAAGGGTTAATTAGAGATCTTGTCGTGAGAGGCCCCTTGGGTAAGAGTGACCATAATATGGTGGAATTCTTCATTAAGATGGAGAGTGACATAGTTAATTCAGAAACAAAGGTTCTGAACTTAAAGAGGGGTAACTTTGAAGGTATGAGACGTGAATTAGCTAAGATAGACTGGCAAATGACACTTAAAAGATTGACGGTGGATAAGCAATGGCAAGCATTTAAAGGTTGCATGGATGAACTGCAACAAATGTTCATCCCAGTTTGGCAAAAGAATAAATCAAGGAAGGTAGTGCACCCGTGGCTGACAAGAGAAATTAGGGATAGTATCAATTCCAAAGAAGAAGCATACAAATTAGCCAGAGAAAGTGGCTCACCTGAGGACTGGGAGAAATTCAGAGTTCAGCAGAGGAGGACAAAGGGTTTAATTAGGAAGGGGAAAAAAGATTATGAGAGAAAACTGGCAGGCAACATAAAAACGGACTGTAAAAGCTTTTATAGATATGTAAAAAGGAAAAGACTGGTAAAGACAAATGTAGGTCCCCTGCAGACAGAAACAGGTGAATTGATTATGGGGAGCAAGGACATGGCAGACCAATTGAATAATTACTTTGGTTCTGTCTTCACTAAGGAGGACATAAATAATCTTCCAGAAATAGTAGGGGACAGAGGGTCCAGTGAGATGGAGGAACTGAGCGAAATACATGTTAGTAGGGAAGTGGTGTTAGGTAAATTGAAGGGATTGAAGGCAGATAAATCCTCAGGGCCAGATGGTCTGCATCCCAGGGTGCTTAAGGAAGTAGTCCAAGAAATAGTGGATGCATTAGTGATAATTTTTCAAAACTCGTTAGATTCTGGACTAGTTCCTGAGGATTGGAGGGCGGCCAATGTAACTCCACTTTTTAAAAAAGGAGGGAGAGAGAAACCAGGGAATTATAGACCGGTTAGCCTAACGTCGGTAGTGGGGAAACTGCTGGAGTCAGTTATCAAGGATGTGATAACAGCACATTTGGAAAGCGGTGAAATGATCGGACAAAGTCAGCATGGATTTGTGAAAGGAAAATCATGTCTGACGAATCTCATAGAATTTTTTGAGGATGTAACTAGTAGAGTGGATAGGGGAGAACCAGTGGATGTGGTATATTTGGATTTTCGGAAGGCTTTTGACAAGGTCCCACACAGGAGATTAGTGTGCAAACTTAAAGCACACGGTATTGGGGGTAAGGTATTGGTGTGGGTGGAGAGTTGGTTAGCAGACAGGAAGCAAAGAGTGGGAATAAACGGGACCTTTTCAGAATGGCAGGCGGTGACTAGTGGGGTACCGCAAGGCTCAGTGCTGGGACCCCAGTTGTTTACTATATATATTAATGACTTGGATGAGGGAATTAAATGCAGCATCTCCAAGTTTGCGGATGACACGAAGCTGGATGGCAGTGTTAGCTGTGAGGAGGATGCTAAGAGGATGCAGGGTGACTTGGATAGGTTGGGTGAGTGGGCAAATTCATGGCAGATGCAATTTAATGTGGATAAATGTGAAGTTATCCACTTTGGTGGCAAAAATAGGAAAACAGATTATTATCTGAATGGTGGCCGATTAGGAAAAGGGGAGGTGCAACAAGACCTGGGTGTCATTATACATCAGTCATTGAAAGTGGGCATGCAGGTACAGCAGGCGGTGAAAAAGGCAAATGGTATGCTGGCATTTATAGCGAGAGGATTTGAGTACAGGAGCAGGGAGGTACTACTGCAGTTGTACAAGGCCTTGGTGAGACCACACCTGGAGTATTGTGTGCAGTTTTGGTCCCCTAATCTGAGGAAAGACATCCTTGCCATAGAGGGAGTACAGAGAAGGTTCACCAGATTGATTCCTGGGATGGCAGGACTTTCATATGAAGAAAGACTGGACAAACTGGGCTTGTACTGGTTGGAATTTAGAAGATTGAGGGGGGGGATCTGATTGAAACGTATAAGATCCTAAAGGGATTGGACAGGCTAGATGCAGGAAGATTGTTCCCGATGTTGGGGAAGTCCAGAACGAGGGGTCACAGTTTGAGGATAGAAGGGAAGCCTTTTAGGACCGAGATTAGGAAAAACTTCTTCACACAGAGAGTGGTGAATCTGTGGAATTCTCTGCCACAGGAAACAGTTGAGGCCAGTTCATTGGTTATATTTAAGAGGGAGTTAGATATGGCCCTTGTGGCTACGGGGGTCAGGGGGTATGGAGGGAAGGCTGGGGCGGTGTTCTGAGTTGGATGATCAGCCATGATCATAATAAATGGCGGTGCAGGCTCGAAGGGCCGAATGGCCTACTCCTGCACCTATTTTCTATGTTTCAACCATCAGGCTCCTGAACCAGCGGGGATAACTTCAGTCACCTTTGCTTGCCTGTCACTGAACTGTTCCACAAACTATGGACTCCCTTTCAAGGACTCTAACTCTTGTGTTCTCAATATTTATTGCTTAATTATTTACTATTTTTAAAATTTATTTGTATTTGCTGATTATGCCCTCAAGAAATTGAATTTCCGAATTTTCATATGGTGACATACGTACTTTGATGATAAACTTACTTTGAACTTTGAACATTAAATTCTGGGACAACTTTTGCTGATTTATTTTCTGTAAGGGGGTGGGGTGTGGGGAAGGAAATTGGCAAAATGCTTTTATTCCGTAGGTAAGCCGGTGAGCTGTAGCGAGGGTCAGAAAAGCACTCAGTTGTTCCGGACCAATAAGTATTCCTTTGTATCGGCACTGGATTTCCTGGCATCAATTAATTTAGGTTACCTTATTTTTGTATATTATGATTTTCTTATCAAAACACTTAAGGTGGTGCCATGCGTCTGGGAATGTGGAGGGAAACCCGTGTGGTCACGGGGATTGGAGATACAAACTCCTCGGATTCAGAGTCAGATTATGTCTGGGAGTCGCTTAATGTCAGAATCACGGTCAGGGTTAATATCACTAGCATCTGTCGTGGTATTTGTTGTTTTACGACAGCAGTACATTGCAATACATAATAATAAAAACTATAAATTATAATGAGATATATGAAAAAATAAATGAGTAGTGGAAAATGGAGAAAAATATCGAAGTAGTGTTGAATATCCATTCAGAAATCAGATGGTGGGTGTTTTGGGGAGTGGGAAGAAGCTGTTCCTGAAACGTTCCGGCAGTGTTGAATATCCATTCAGAAATCAGATGGTGGGTGTTTTGGGGAGTGGGAAGAAGCTGTTCCTGAAACATTCCGGCAGTGTTGAATATCCATTCAGAAATCAGATGGTGGGTGTTTTGGAGGGGAAGAGGGAAGAAGCTGTTCCTGAAACGTTGAGTGTGTACTTCAGGCTCCTGGACCTCTGTTGTTGTGAACAAATTCACCAAAGAGACGTGGCTGTTAGACATGAAGTTGTCTTTTATTCGGCAAAATGAGGCACAGCAAGCATCATTCTGAGACCCTTTGGGAGGAGGCCTGTTCGACCCAATTTATATGCTAATGATCAAAGGACAACTCTATATAGTATTGCTCACTCTCTCCACTTCCGATCCCTCAACGAGGACCGGTGTGAGTTCCCTCACCATCTTCCTTTGATGTACATACGACTTCCACCTCCCTTTTCACGCCCACTCTACAGACACAGACACCCCAAAGTAAGGTTAAGTAAGCATTGTCCAGTTTTCCAATTAACAGCTCTAGGAACCTATTGTCCAGAGTGGCGTAATAAGTTTAATAGACAGATCATATTCAGACCTGAAGGTTGGTTGCTGAAATTACTATTTTGCTACGCACCCCAAGTCCAGTATATGCTCTTACAACCTCACCCATGATGGTAGCAAAGAGATGAGGGTATGTCCTGGGTGATCCTTCTGCATTGAATGAGGGAGGCAATCATGGTCTTTCCATGACCATGATTATTCTTGGCAAATTTTTCTACAGAAGTGGTTTGCCATTGCCTTCTTCTGGGCAGTGTCTTTACAAGACAGGTCACCCCAGCCATTATCAATACTCTTCAGAGATTGTCTGCCTGGCATAACCAGGACTTGTGATATGCACCAGCTGCTCATACGACCATCCACCACCTGCTCCCACGGCTTCGGGTACACCTTGCTCAAGGGTGACTTGAGTGATAGGGGTCCTTAGTGATGGGTGAGGCATCGCAAGGTGTCCCTGATGCTGAGGAGGCTGGTGCCCATGATGGAGCTGGCTGAGGTTACAACTCTGTAGCTTTGTTCAATCCCGTGCGGTGGTCCCTCCATAACAGATGGTGAAACAACAGTGAAAATTCTCTCCCTGGTACATCTGTAGAAATTTGCAAGAGTTTGTGGTGATTTACCTGGTCTCCTCAAACTGCGAATGCACAGCATCGTAGTGTCATGGCTAGTACAGTGCTTTACAGTACAGGTGACCCAGGTGTAATTCCTGCCGCTGCTTGTAAGGAGTTTGTATGTTCTCCCTGTGGCCACATAGGTTTCCTCCGGATGCTCCAGTTCCCTCCCACAGTCCAAAGACATACTGGTTGGTAGGTTAGTTGGAGATTGTAAATTGCCCCATGATTAAGCTAGGGGGGATTGTTAGGTGGCGTGACTCAAACGGCCGGGAGGGTCTACTTCACGCTGCGCCTCAATCAATCAATTGGTGAATAGATAATCTAGTCGAGGGGCTCTATCGGTCAGAGTTGACCATGGCTGTTGTGCTCTA
This sequence comes from Mobula birostris, assembly GCF_030028105.1. Taxonomy (NCBI): domain Eukaryota; kingdom Metazoa; phylum Chordata; class Chondrichthyes; order Myliobatiformes; family Myliobatidae; genus Mobula; species Mobula birostris. Next base: position 3,114,649 of record NC_092370.1, on the reverse strand, counting down.
GCTGTCTAGATACACATGCCAGGGCAGTACGATATGGAGAGCAAGCTGTTGCCCGTGTAGCAAGCTCCCCCTCTCCACACATCTGATGAACCCAAAGGAACAGCAGAGACTGATCTATTTTGGTCCCAGCGGCGTTGCAGGAGTTGCCAGTCAGTGCAGGACTGCCTTTGGGATTCCAGCTCTGGATTTTTCCTCAGGGTTTACTCCTGAAGCCTTCCCCATGAGTGGGTTTGGCTGCAAGGCAGCAGAGGTTTGAAATCAGAGTTTTCCCTCTCTTAGATGAGCTGCCAACCATGGCTCACAAGCCCCACCTGCCCAAGGCGATAACTAGATCAATAGATAAATAGATGGATAAGTAAATAACTAGATGAAGAGAAAAATAGATAGGTAGATAAATAGATAAATAAATATAGCCAATGCCATGCCTGCTCTGTAATTGCATCAATGTGATGGGCCCAGGATAGATCCTCAGCGATGTTGACACCCAGGAACTTGAATTTGCTCACTCTTTCCACTTCCAACCCCTCCATGAAGACTGATGTGTGTTCCCTCGATATCCCCCTCCTGAAGTCCAAAGTGATGACAGCACAAAACAGCAAGTTCTGATACTGAAAGAATAGGCACGAGAATTTGATTGAGTCTTTCCATAGGAGCACCACCAAGCGTGTTCTGTTTGGATGCATCATTGTGTGGTACAGAAGCTGCCAGACCCCACAGGAGATAGTAAAAGCCACTGAGAGGATCAACAGGGTCTCCCTTCCCCTATGTGTGACATTTACCAGGAGCGTTGTAGACAAAGGACCTGAAGCAGTGTTGAGGATCCCTACCACCCACCTAACAATCCCTCTGACCCACGACCATCAGGAAGGAGATACAGGAACATCAGGAGTAGCTTCTTCCCTCAAACAGTGAGACTAATGACTACCCTGCCACCACCAAGGTCAGCGAGCTGTTTACTGTTTACTGTTTACCTGTGCTGCACACTACTTGCACTTTCAATTAGAGTGCCTATAAAAAGTATTCACCACACCCCCCTGGAAGTTTTCATGTTTTACTGTTTTACAACATTGAATTACAGTGGATTTAATTTGGCTTTTTTGACACTGATCAACAGAAAAGTGGAAACAGATCTCTACAAAGTGATCTAAATTAATTACGAATATGAAACACAAAATAATTGATTGCATAAGTATTCACCCCTTCAAGTCGGTATTTAGTAGATGCACCATTCACAGCCATTACATCTTGAGTCTGTGTGGATAGGTCTCCATCAGCTTTGCATAACTGGATACAATTTTTCCCCATTCTTCTTTACAAAACTGCTCAAGCTCTGTCAGATTGCATGGGGATCGTGAGTGAACAGCCCTTTCCAAGATCAACAACAAACTCTCAATTGGATTGAGGTCTGGACTCTGACTTGGCCACTCCAGGACATTAACTTTGTTGTTTTTAAGCCATTCCTGTGTAGCTTTGGCTTTACGCTTGGGTCATTGTCTTGCTCCCAAGTTGTCAAGGTCTTTTGGTGGCCTCCCTCACTAATCCCCTTCTTGCACAATCTCTCAGTTTTTAAGAACGGCCTGTACTAGGCAGATTTACAGCTGTGCAATATTCTTTCCATTTCTTGATGATTGACTTAACTGTACTCCAAGAGATATTCAGTGACTTGGGAATCTTTTGTATCCATCTCTTGACTTGTGCTTTTCAATAACCTCTGTGTGGAGATGCTTGGCATGTTCTTTTGTCTCCATGGTGTGGTTTTGCCAGGATACTGACTCAACAGCAGTTGGACCTTCCAGATGCAATCAATTGAAACACTTGACCGCGCACAGGTCTCCAAAAACAGATCTCCATTTAACTAATTACGTGACTTCTAAAACTAATTGGCTGCAACAGTGATGATTTGGTGTGTCATGTTAAAGGCAGATCAATGCCTCTCATCATCTTATACACCTCTATCAGGTCAACTCTCATCCTCTGTTGCTCCAAGGAGAAAAGCCAAGTTCACTCAAGCTGTTATAGATATGTAAAAAGGGAAAGACTGGTAAAGACAAATGTAGGTTCACTACAGACAGAAACAGGTGAATTGATTATGGGGAGCAAGGACATGGCAGACCAATTGAATAATTACTTTGGTTCTGTCTTCACTGAGGAGGACATAAATAATCTTCCAGAAATAGTAGGGGACAGAGGGTCCAGTGAGATGGAGGAACTGAGCGAAATACATGTTAGTAGGGAAGTGGTGTTAAGTAAATTGAAGGGATTAAAGGCAGATAAATCCCCAGGGCCAGATGGTCTGCATCCCAGAGTGCTTAAGGAAGTAGCCCAAGAAATAGTGGATGCATTAGTGATAATTTTTCAAAACTCTTTAGATTCTGGACTTGTTCCTGAGGATTGGAGGGTGGCTAATGTAACCCCACTTTTTAAAAAAGGAGGGAGAGAGAAACTGGGGAATTATAGACCGGTTAGCCTAACGTCGGTGGTGGGGAAACTGCTGGAGTCAGTTATCAAAGATGTGATAACAGCACATTTGGAAAACGGTGAAATCATCGGACAAAGTCAGCATGGATTTGTGAAAGGAAAATCATGTCTGACGAATCTCATAGAATTTTTTGAGGATGTAACTAGTAGAGTGGATAGGGGAGAACCAGTGGATGAGGTATATTTGGATTTTCAAAAGGCTTTTGACAAGGTCCCACACAGGAGATTAGTGTGCAAACTTAAAGCACACGGTATTGGGGGTAAGATATTGATGTTGATAGAGAATTGGTTAGCAGACAGGAAGCAAAGAGTGGGAATAAACGGGACCTTTTCAGAATGGCAGGCAGTGACTAGTGGGGTACCGCAAAGCTCAGTGCTGGGACCCCAGTTGTTTACAATATATATTAATGACTTGGATGAGGGAATTAAATGCAGCATCTCCAAATTTGCGGATGACACAAAGCTGGGTGGCAGTGTTAGTTGTGAGGAGGATGCTAAGAAGATGCAGAGTGACTTGGATAGGTTGGGTGAGTGGGCAAATTCATGGCAGATGCAATTTAATGTGGATAAATGTGAAGTTATCCACTTTGGTGGCAAAAATAGGAAAACAGATTATTATCTGAATGGTGGCGGATTAGGAAAAGGGGAGGTGCAACAAGACCTGGGTGTCATTATACACCAGTCATTGAAAGTGGGCATGCAGGTACAGCAGGCGGTGAAAAAGGCGAATGGTATGCTGGCATTTATAGCGAGAGGATTTGAGTACAGGAGCAGGGAGGTACTACTGCAGTTGTACAAGGCCTTGGTGAGACCACACCTGGAGTATTGTGTGCAGTTTTGGTCCCCTAATCTGAGGAAAGACATCCTTGCCATAGAGGGAGTACAAAGAAGGTTCACCAGATTGATTCCTGGGATGGCAGGACTTTCATATGAAGAAAGACTGGATGAACTGGGCTTGTACTCGTTGGAATTTAGAAGATTGAGGGGGGATCTGATTGAAACGTATAAAATCCTAAAGGGATTGGACAGGCTAGATGCAGGAAGATTGTTCCCGATGTTGGGGAAGTCCAGAACAAGGGGTCACAGTTTGAGGATAAAGGGGAAGCCTTTTAGGACCGAGATTAGGAAAAACTTCTTCACACAGAGAGTGGTGAATCTGTGGAATTCTCTGCCACAGGAAACAGTTGAGGCCAGTTCATTGGCTATATTTAAGAGGGAGTTAGATATGGCCCTTGTGGCTACGGGGGTCAGGGGGTATGGAGGGAAGGCTGGGGCAGAGTTCTGAGTTGGATGATCAGCCATGATCATAATAAATGGTGGTGCAGGCTCGAAGGGCCGAACGGCCTACTCCTGCACCTACTTTCTGCGTTTCTGTGTTTCTGTGTTTCTATTCTCATAAGGCATGCTCCCCAATCCAGGCAACATCCTTGTAAATCTCCTCTGCACCCTTTCTATGGTTTCCACATCCTTCCTGTAGTGAGGTGACCAGAACTGAATACAGTACTCCAAATGGGGTCTGACCAAGGTCTTATATAGCTGTAGCATTACGTCAAGGTTCTTGAACTCAATCCCATGGTTGATGAATGCCAACACACCATATGTCTTCTTAACAACACTGTCAGCCAGTGCAGCAGTTTTGAGTGTCCTACTGACATGGACCTCAAGATACCTCAGATCCCCCACACTGGTAAGAGGCTTTCCGTTTATATTATATTCTGTCTTCAAATTTGACCTACCAAAATGAACCACTTCACACTTATCTGGGTTGAACTCCATCCGCCACTTCTCAGCCCAGTTTTGCATCCTATTGATGTCCCACTGTAACCTCTGGCAGCCCTCCAGACTATCCACAACACCCCCAACCTTTGTGTCATCAGCAAACTTATTAACCCACCCTTATACTTCTTCATCCAGGTCATTTAAAAAAATCACAAAGAGGAGAGGTCCCAGAACTGATCCCTGTGGAACACCACTGATCACCGACCTCCATGTAGAATATGAGCCATATATAACCACCCTTTGCCTTCTGTGGGCAAGCCAGTTCTGGATCTACAAAGCAAAATCCCCTTGGATCCTATGCCCCCTTACTTTCTCAATAAGCCTTGCATGGGGTACCTTATCAAATGCCTTGCTGAAATCCATATACACTACATCTACTGATCTACAATGTGTTTTGTTACATCCTCAAAGAATTCAATCAGGCTCATAAGGCACGACCTGCCCTTGACAAAGCCATGTTGACTATCTCTAATCAGATTATGAAAGCCAAATTAAATTCACTGTGATTCAATGTTGTAAAAGAATAAAACATGAAACACCCAAGGGTGGGGGCGGGGGATACTTTTTAAAGGCACTATTGATTTTATAAACTATATATATAAAGTACAATAGGGACAGGTTGCACTTGAATCCGAGGGGGACCAATATTCTTGTGGGCAGATTTACTAGAGCTGTTGGGAGTGGTTTAAACTAATATGGCAGGGGATGGGAACCAGTATGACAGAGCTGAGGATGAGCCAGCAGGTTTACAAGTAGATGATGGGTGTAACATGAATATGAGGAAGGACAAGCCAATGACTGGGTACAAATGCAGACAGAGCAAAGAGTTAAATTGTACCACAGAGGCAAAATTGAAAAGGACGAAGAATGCAGGACTGAAGGTATCAGGTCCTTGAAAGTGAAGAGATTCTGCAGATGCTGGAAATCCAGAGCAAGACACACACAAAAGGTGCTGGAGGAACTCAGCAGGTCAGGCAGCATCTATGGAGAGGAATGAACAGTTGGTATCTCAGGCTGAGACCCTTCATTCGGACTGAAAAGGTTTGAAAATAAGAAGGTAGGGGTGGGGGAGGGAAAAAGGACAAGCTAGAAGGTGGTAGACTCGGAATGTCGAGTAATTCTTTGACAAACTTCTATAGCTGTGTAGTGGAGAGTATATTAAATGGTTGCATCACGGCCTGGAATGGACCTACATCAGGCCATTAAATGGACAATCCTACAAAAGGTCCATTACAGGTAAAGCCCTCCCAACCATTGAGCACATCTACACAGAACATTGTTTCAGGAAACAGCATCCATTATCAGGGACCCCCACCACCCAGATCATGCTCTCTTCTCACTGCTGCCATCGGGAAGGAGATACAGGAGCCTCAGAACTCGCACCAACAGGATCAGGAACAGTTATTACCCCTCAAGCAACACACATAAAAGTTGCTGGTGAACGCAGCAGGCCAGGCAGCATCTCTAGGAAGAGGTACAGTCGACGTTTCAGGCCGAGACCCTTCGTCAGGACTAACTGAAGGAAGAGTGAGTAAGGGATTTGAAAGTAGGAGGGGGAGGGGGAGATCCAAAATGATAGGAGAAGACAGGAGGGGGAGGGATGGAGCCAAGAGCTGGACAGGTGATAGGCAAAAGGGGATACGAGAGGATCATGGGACAGGAGGTCCGGGAAGAAAGACAAGGAGGGGGGACCCAGAGGATGGGCAAGGGGTATATTCAGAGGGAGAAAAAGGAGAGTGAGAGAAAGAATGTGTGTATAAAAATAAGTAACAGATGGGGTACGAGGGGGAGGTGGAGCCTTAGCGGAAGTTAGAGAAGTCGATGTTCATGCCATCAGGTTGGAGGCTACCCAGGCGGAATATAAGGTGTTGTTCCTCCAACCTGAGTGTGGCTTCATCTTTACAATAGAGGAGGCCGTGGATAGACATGTCAGAATGGGAATGGGATGTGGAATTAAAATGTGTGGCCACTGGGATATCCTGCTTTCTCTGGCGGACAGAGCGCAGATGTTCAGCAAAGCGGTCTCCCAGTCTGCGTCTGGTCTCGCCAATATATAAAAGGCCACATCGGGAGCACCGGACGCAGTATATCACCCCAGTCGACTCACAGGTGAAGTGTTGCCTCACCTGGAAGGACTGTCTGGGGCCCTGAATGGTGGTAAAGGAGGAGGTGTAAGGGCATGTGTAGCACTTGTTCCGCTTACACGGATAAGTGCCAGGAGGGAGATCAGTGGGGAGGGATGGGGGTGACGAATGGACAAGGGAGTTGCGTAGGGAGCGATCCCTGCGGAATGCAGAGGGGGGGGATGGAAAGATGTGCTTAGTGGTGGGATCCCATTGGAGGTGGCGGAAGTTACGGAGAATAATATGTAGGACCCGGAGGCTGGTGGGGTGGTAGGTGAGGACCAGGGGAACCCTATTCCTACCGGGGTGGCGGGAGGATGGAGTGAGAGCAGATGTATGTGAAATGGGGGAGATGTGTTTAAGAGCAGAGTTGATAGTGGAGGAAGGGAAGCCCCTTTCTTTAAAAAAGGAGGATATCTCCCTCGTCCTAGAATGAAAAGCCTCATCCTGAGAGCAGATGTGGCGGAGACAGAGGAATTGCGAGAAGGAGATGGCATTTTTGCAAGAGACAGGGTGGGAAGAGGAATAGTCCAGATAGCTGTGAGAGTCAGTAGGCTTATAGTAGACATCAGTGGATAAGCTGTCTCCAGAGTCAGAGCTCCGTCTAGCAGAATTAGCCCTTACTCTTAATAATTTCTCCTTTGGCTCCTCCCACTTCCTCCAAACTAAAAGTGTAGTTATGGGCACCCGTATGGGTCCTAGCTATGCCTGCCTTTTTGTTGGCTTTGTGGAACAATCTATGTTCCGTGCCTATTCTGGTATCTGTCCCCCACTTTTCCTTCGTTACATCGACGACTGCATTGGCGCTGCTTACTGGAAGACCCCAAATGTCACGCCACTTTTTAAAAAAGGATATAGGTAAAAGATGGGCAACTATAGACCGTCTAGGACGAGGGAGATGTCTTCCTTTTTTAAAGAAAGGGGCTTCCCTTCCTCCACTATCAGCTCTGCTCTTAAATGCATCTCCCCCATTTCACGTACATCTGCTCTCACTCCATCCTCCCGCCACCCCACTAGGAATAGGGTTCCCCTGCCTCACCTACACCCCACCAGCCTCCGGGTCCAACATATTATTCTCCGTAACTTCCGCCACCTCCAACGGGATCCCACCACTAAGCACATCTTTTCCTCCCCCCCCCCCGTGCATTCCGCAGGGATCGCTCCCTACGCGACTCCCTTGTCCATTCGTCCCCCCCATCCCTCCCCACTGATCTCCCTCCTGGCACTTATCCGTGTAAGCAGAACAAGTGCTACACATGCCCTTACACTTCCTCCCTTACCACCATTCAGGGCCCCAAACAGTCCTTCCAGGTGAGGCAACACTTCACCTGTGAGTCGACTGGGGTGATATACTGTGTCCGGTGCTCCCGATGTGGCCTTTTATATATTGGTGAGACCCGACACAGACTGGGAGACCGCTTTGCTGAACATCTACGCTCTGTCCGCCAGAGAAAGCAGGATCTCCCAGTGGCCACACATTTTAATTCCACATCCCATTCCCATTCTGACATGTCTATCCACAGCCTCCTCTACCGTAAAGATGAAGCCACACTCAGGTTGGAGGAACAACACTTTATATTCCGTCTGGGTAGCCTCCAACCTGATGGCATGAACATCGACTTCTCTAACTTCCGCTAAGGACCCACCTCCCCCTCGTACCCCATCTATTACTTATTCTTATGCACACATTCTTTCTCTCACTCTCCTTTTTCTCCCTCTGTCCCTCTGAATATACCCCCTGCCCATCCTCTGGGTCCCCCTGCCCTTTTCCTTCTCCCCGGACCTCCTGTCCCATGATCCTCTCATATCCCTGTCCATACCTCTTGGCTCCATCCCTTCCCCTCCTGTCTTCTCCTATCATTTTGGATCTCCTCCTCCCCCTCCCATTTTCAAATCCCTTACTCACTCTTCCTTCAGTTAGACCTGACGAAGGGTCTCGGCCCGAAACGTCGACTGTACCTCTTCCTAGAGATGCTGCCTGGCCTGCTGCGTTCACCAGCAACTTTGATGTGTGTTGCTTGAATTTCCAGCATCTGCAGAATTCCTGTTGATTGAGTTATTACCCCTCAACCATCAGGCTCTTGAACCAGGGGGGATAACTTCACTTACCCCATCATTGAAATGTCCTCACAACCTGTGGATTTACTTTTCATGTTCTCAATATTTATTGTTTGTTTATTTATTTATTATTTCTTTTTCTTTCTTTCGTTTGTATTTGCACAGTCTGTTGTCCTTTGACATTGGTTGTTTGTCCGTCCTGTTGGGTATAGTCTCACTGATTCTATTGTGTTTCTTGGATTTACTGTGAATGCCTGCACGAAAACAAATCTCAGGGTTGTATATGGTGATGTCTATGCACTGTGAACTGTGAAGCCGGGCGGGTGGGAAAGTAAGAAGCTGGGAGGTGATAGATGGAATGGTGTCAGTCCCATCCTTTGCACTGCTGAGGCCGATGTACTGTAAACATTTTGTAAAGATTGAATTGACTTGTCCGGTGAACATTGATACTTTGAAATAATTAGTGAACTGCGTTGTTTGCGTCAATGTCTGAGGACGTGCAGAAGGCAGCCGGCAGCTGTGACTACTCTCTGGCTCCAGCATAGTCTGTCTACAGCTTACTGACCCTGACCGCTCCATCTCTGGACCGTCACAGGAATCCCACGTGGTCACTGGGCGAACGTACAAACTCCTCACAGGCAGTGACAGGAACTGAACTGCCGAACTCTGATTGCTGGTGCGGTAAAGTGCTATACTAACCACTACACTGCCATCACACCCCTGTATGTGTGTAAGTAACACTTCATTGGCATCCCAGGATTTTGTTGTATCTCTACTGAACACAAGATAAGGAATTTCAGGGAAATATACCGAGCTATATATCACAGAGTCAGTTCGTTTGGGATGAAGATGCCCACTGTTTTTCATCCTCCATGTAACGATGAACTGACTCAGACTTCCTCTTGCCAAATCTTAGAACAAAAAATGAAGGTGATCATTGATAAAAATTAATTAGTGAGATACAGAAAATTTCAAATTAATCCATGTTTCTCATTTGCAAATATTGATTAGAAATCCAATAAATATTCTGCAGCCCCTAATCTGGAGCTTTATAAAGAGAGAGAGAGTGGAACTTCAGATGCAACACAGTTTGTTATTAACATCCCCGATTGAAAATCAATTACTTAAAGCTAAGAGTTAATTTTATATACATGGTGATAAATCGGGTAAATTACTGGCCAACCAATTGATAGCTGCTTCAGCGAAACGGCAGATTATTAAAGTTCATAAACAGGATGGTATTTTGACGGTTGACTATGACAAAATTAATAAATCTTTTCAAGACTTCTATACCTCTTTATACCAATCAGAATTTCCTGACAATTCTACCATAATGCATGAATTTTTAAGAAAATTGAATATTCCGAAATTACCACTTAATGAACGTTTAGCAATAGATGCACCCATTACAGAAGAAGAAATAAAGAAAGCAATTCCTTCAATGAATTCTGGTAAAGCACCTGGCCTGGATGGGTATACAGTAGCATTTTTAAAATCTTTTTCAAATCTACTTTCTCCTTGGCTATGTAGAATCTTTAAGGATGCCTTATTTGTAGGTAAATTACCACAATCCTTTTACGAAGCATCTATTTCTTTAATTCCTAAAAAAGATAAAGACCCCACTGAATGTGCATCGTATAGACCTATATCCTTGTTGAATGTGGACTCCAAAATCTTTTCCAAAATATTAGCAATTAGATTGGAAAATGTATTGCCACAAATTGTCTCTGATGACCAGACAGGATTTATTAAAAATTGTTATTCACATTTTAATGTTAGGAGGTTAATGAATGTTGTATATACTTCTTCATCTAAGACTCCAGAATGTGTTACTTTGCTTGCCGCCGAGAAGGCGTTTGATAGAGTCGAATGGGAATATTTATTTAACATGCTTGAGAAAGTTAATTTTAGCCCAAAATTCATATCTTGGATTAAATTGATATATCATACACCTTTGACTTCTGGACTTACTAATAATCAGAGATCCCCTCTTTTTAGGCTTTTTCGAGGTACCAGACAGGGCTGTCCTTTCAGCCCTTTACTATTTGATATTGCCTTGGAGCCCTTGGCAATCGCTCTTCATGATTCACCCAATATATTTGGCATTATTTGTGGGAATGAGACGCATAAGGTATCATTATATGCAGATGACCTGTTACTATATATCTCTAATCCAGAGAAATCTATTCCTGCAGTAATATTATTACTTGCTCAGTTTAGTAGTTTTTCTGGTTATAAATTGAATCTTAATAAGACTGAGCTTTTCCCATTAAATATGCAAGTTCCAATCTATAGACAATCACCATTTAGACTGGTTACTGATTATTTTACTTATTTGGGTGTTAAAATTACTAAGAAGCATAAGGATCTATTTAAAGTTAACTTTTTACCCTTAATTGATCATGTTAAACAACTGCTTACTAAATAGTCCCCATTGTCCCTATCATTGATTGGTCGAATCAATGCTATTAAGATGATTATTTTACCTAGATTTCTGTATCTATTTTAGGCGGTACCAATCTTTATCTCTAAATCCTTTTTGGTATTATTGATTCTTAAATTTCTTCATATATATGGCAGAATAAAAATCCTAGGTTAAGTAAGAAATACTTATAGATATAAAATAAAATGGCGGTTTGGCATTGCTGAATTTTAGATTCTATTGTTAGGCAATTAATATTCGATATCTAGCATTCTGGACGCAAGATTTGGATGAAATTCAGTGTCCACGATGGGTGAATCTCCAGTGCGTGTCTGTACAGGGGTTCTCATTGGCTTCTATTTTAGGGGCTTCGCTTCCCTTTGCACTTACTAAACTGAATAAACAAACGATTAATCCAATAACTAAACATACAATAGGAGTATGGTTTTAATTTTGTAATTTTTTTGGGTTGAATAAATTTATCCTAGCATGTCCTATTATATCCAATTTTTTCTTCCAACCATCTGGAACTGATCAAGCTTTTCTTTTATGGAAAACAAAGGGAATAATATGTTTTTGTGATTTATTCATGGATAATTGTCTCATGTCCTTTGAACAGTTGTCTAATGAATATAATTTGCCTAGATCACATTTTTTCAGATATTTACAGATTAGAAAATTTTTGAATGTTATTTTACCTACTTTTCCGATACCACATCAAACTGAAATTACTGAAAAAAAATTTAGGTTTAAACCCTTATCAGAAGAGTTTAATAGCAATTGTTTGTGATTTAATTATGAAAATACGTTTAGGTATGTCTGATAAAATTAAGAATGAATGGGAAAGAGAACTTCATGTACCTTTACCTATAGAGAAACGGGAGAAAACTCTCCAAATAGTTAACACTTCTTCAATGTGTGCTAGACACACTTTGATACAATTTAAGGTGGGTTATGGGGCCCATATGTCTAAGGATAAGTTAGCTCGTTTTTATGGTCATATAAATCCTGTCTCTGACAGATATAATTCTGAGGTAGCTTCCTTGACACATGTGTTCTGGTCTTGCCCTCTTTTGTAAAGGTAAGGACATGTTCAGCACAGCTTTGTGGGCCGAAGGGCCTGTATTGTGCTGTAGGTTTTCTATGTTTCTATATTTCTATGAGAATGAAATAATTGGGGCCGAATGGCCTACTCCTGCACAGATTTTCTGTTTCTATGTTACTCCAGATCTGATGCAGCCCAAAGAAGCACACAATAAGATAAAGAACACAATAATAATAATAATAATAATAAAGCACAATAAATATAAATACATAAGATAGCTTATATGCATAGATTGATTGTATGTCCATAAAGTGACGTTTGGCACAGGAGTGTCTGTACATGAGGTGACTGACAGGAAATGATATAGTAGTGGTGGTTGGGGGTGTGGAGGCTGGAGGTGTTGATCAGCCTCACTGCTTGGGGAAAGTAGCTGTTTTTGAGTCTGGCGGTCCTGGCGTGGGTGTTACGTAGCCTCCTCCCTAATGGGATGAGATTCTGCAGATGCTGGAAATCCAGAGCAACGTACACTCACACTCAGTGCTGGAGGAACTCAGCAGGTCAGGTAGCATCTATGGAGGGGATTAAACAGTTGACGTTACCAGCCTATACCCTTCTTCAGTACTGGAAAGGAAGGGGGCAGAAGCCAGAATAAGAGGGTGAGGAGGGAAGGAGGATGAGTGAGTTTTTAAACAATTCCATTGAAATATCCCTTGCCCTGTCTTTAGGGGGCAGTGTAGTCTTTACAATGACATTCGCACAGCTCCAGGAAGTCATTGTGAGAAGGAGGGGAGACCAATGCCTAGGTTCCCTATTTGTGTGCACCGGCACCGGGAAACACACACTTCCAGAACATGGAACGTCAAAGATAGAGCAAAGGAGCCGATCCTTCAGCCCACAATGTTGTGCCACACAGTGCATCACAGGTCAAGCCCTCCCCACCACTGAGCACGTCTACATGGAGTGCTGACGAAGGAAAGCAGTGTCCAACACCTAGGTCAGGCCCTCTTCTTGCTGCTGCCATCAGGAGCCTCAGGACCCACACTAACACGTTCAAAGTGTCAACGTTCAAAGCTTATTTTATTATCAGAGTATGAATGCAGTACACAACCCTGAGAGGTGTGTCCCCACGGGCAGCCACCCGTGCAGAGAAAAGCACCAAACACCTCCCTGCCACGTGCAACAAGAAACAAAAAAACAGCAAAAAACACAGAACATAAAACACAAAAATCAACGAGGGTCCAGGCAGATTAAGTCCATCTCAGGGTTCATTATCTGCAGGCCGCCCCGATTCAAAACCCCACACAAAACAGCGACAAAAACGGAGTGACTGGAAACCAGAAACACATTATAATGAGAAGTACGGAGTCCAATCCACAAATCGTAGACCCATTACGCCAGCACCACCCTCCGACAGCATCAAGGGAGGGAGAGAGATCATTCAAACACAGGGGTCTTCACCTCGGGAGCAGTGAGCAAGAGGGAAAGAGAGAGTGTCACATACGGACACCTTCCTGCAGCAACGGTGAGCGAGAGGCCGGTAGGTGACACATAGGAACATAAGAAATAGGAGCAGGAGTCGGCCATCTGGCCCATCGAGCCTGCCCCGCCATTCAATAAGATCATGGCTGATCTGTCCATAAACTCGGCTCCATCCACCTGCCTTTTCCACATTTCCCATACTATGTAAAAACCTATCTAACTGTATCTTAAATACATTTAGTGAAGAAGCCTCAACTGCTTTCCTGGGCAGAGAATTCCACAGATTCACCACTCTCTGGGAAAAACAGTTTCTCCTCATCTCCATCCTAAATCTTCTCCCCTGAATCTTGAGGCAATGTCCCCTAGTTCCAGTCTCACCCACCAATGGAAACAACTTTCCTATTTCTATCTTATCTATCACTGATCACCCCCTCTCCTTCTGTAGCTGCCTCGATGAATTCAATCTTTAATCAGTAGAAATGGAGTTGATCATGGGCTCGCACCCTGTCTCCAATCTTCTTGGCTTTCAGGCCACACCCTTCGTTCGAAGCCTCCCGGAATAACCTCGGAATCAGCAAAATGCCAGAACGCTCAATCAGCCCGATAAGACACCATCAAACAGTAGATCACAGGCTCCAATTGCAGCAGAACTACATTTGAGAGGAAAGGAAGATCTAAAAGAAGGGAAAGAAATAGTTTTGTGAATCGTCTGATGGATGTCGTCCTTGGTTGTGTTGTTCCTTCTTCCAGGTCCGGAATAGTTATCACCCCTCAGCCATCAGGCTCCTAAACCAGTGTGGATAACTTCACACACCTCTGCACTGAACTGACTCCACAAACTACAGGCTCACGTTCTCAATATTATTTATTGATTGATTTATTATTATTATTTGTATTTGCACAGTTTGTCTTTTGCATACTGTACTGGTTGTTTGTAGTCTTTCACTGATTCTAGTGTATTTCTTTATTCTACTGTGAATGTCTGCAAAAAGATGGATCTCAGGAGAATATATGGTGACATATATGTACTGTACTTGATAATAAATTTACTTTGAACTGTGAAGTGGAAATATCTGAGTTCATCTTTCCATGCCTGTGACAGTCACTGGACTAAAGAGCAGCTCGTTGGTGGTGGAATCAGAAATTATTCACCAACCGTACACTTAACTCATTGCATAGACAAGCTAAAAACTGTGACCTTTCTTTAAAGCCGTCTATTCAGCTAGAAAAATAGATTTATGATAGGAATGTGCAGTTATCACACGTTCCGGGTAAACATAGGAAAAAATCAGAAGAGAGCGGTGTAGATGTTGCCCTAGTGGAACGGTCTGATAGTGGTCATGGGGTGGGGGGGTGGTGTCAGAGCGTAAAACATTACAGCACAGTACAGGCCCTTCAGCCCACAATGTTGTGCCGACCTGTTAACCTGCTCTAAGATCAATCTAACCCTTCCGTCCCACAGAGCTCTCCTTTTTTCTGTTATCCATGTACCTCAATGTCAGTAAGATGAAAGATCTGATTGTGGACTTCAGGAAGGGCAAAATGAGAGAATATGAACCAATCCTCATAAAGGGATCAGAAGTGGAGAGAGCAATTTCAAATTCCTGGGTGTCGAGATCTCTGAGGACCTAACCTGGTCCCAACATGTCGATGCAGTTATAAAGAAGGCAAGACTATACTTTATTAGGAGTTTGAAGAGATTTGGCATGTCAACAAATACATTCAAAAACTGCAATAGATGTACTGTGGGGAGCATTCTGACAGGCTGCATCACTGTCTGGTATGGAGGGGCTACTGCACAGGACCGAAAGAAGCTGCAGAAGGTTGTAAAGTTGGTCAGCTTCATCTTGGGTAGTATCCAGGACATCTTCAGGGAGCGATGTCTCAGAAAGGCAGTGTCCATTACTAATGACCTCCAGCACCCAGGGCATGCCCTTTTCTCACTGTTACCATCAGGTAGGAGGTACAGAAGCCTGAAGGCACACACTCAGCGATTCAGGAACAGCTTCTTCCCCTCTGTCATCCGATTCCTAAATGGACATTGAACCCATGAACACTACTTCCACTTTTTTTTTAATGTATATTATTTCTGTTCTTGCACTATTTTTAATCTATTCAGTATACACATATAAGACATAAGACCATAAGACAAGGGAGCAGAAGTCGGCCATTCGGCCCATTGGGTCTGCTCTGCCATTTTATCATGGGCTGATCCATATATATATATACTTACTTTAATCTATTTATTTATTCATTTGTTTTTTTAATTTTTCTTCTTTCTATATTATTATATATTGCATTGTAACTGCTGCTGCCAAGTTAAATTTCACAACACATGCCGGTGATAATAAAACTGACTCTGATTCCAATTCAGTCGGAGACGTAACGTAAATTTTTTTCCCCTCGTGTATGCAAATGATGTAAGAAATAAATTCAATTTAATTCAATGATTCTAGGATTTTCTTAGTGGTCCCTAACGTATCTGCCTCTACCACCACCGTGACAGCATGTTCCATGCACCCACCACTCTCTGTGTAAAAACTTAACTCTGACATTCCCCCTATACTTTCCTCCAATCGTTTTAAAGTGATGCCCCTCAAATTAGCCATTTCCACCCTGGGAAAAAGTCTCTGCCGATCCACTGGATCCATGCCTCTTATCATCTTGTTCATCTCCATCTTGTACAACCCTCCACCATCAAAGTTCTGAAAGGACAGAGAAAGCAGGATCTCCCAGTGGCCACACATTTTAATTCCATGTCCCATTCCCATTCTGATATGTCTATCCACGGCCTCCTCTACTGTAAAGATGAAGCCACACTCAGGTTGGAGGAACAACACCTTATATTTCATCTGGGCAGCCTCCAACCTGATGGCATGAACATTGACTTCTCTAACTTCCGCTAAGGCCCCACCTCCCCCTCGTACCCCATCTGTTATTTATTTATATACACACATTCTTTTTCTCTCTGTCCTTTTTCTCCCTCTGTCCCTCTCACTATACCCCTTGCCCATCCTCTGGGTTTTCTCCCCCCTCCTCCTTTTCCTTCTCCCTGGGCCTCCTGTCCCATGATCCTCTCATATCTCCTTTGCCAATCATCTGTCCAGCTCTTGGCTCCATCCCTCCCCCTCCTGTCTTCTCCTATCATTTTGGATCTCCCCCTCCCCCTCCCACTTTCAAATCTCTTACTAACTCTTCCTTCAGTTAGTCCTGACGAAGGGTCTCGGCCTGAAACATCGACTGTACCTCTTCCTAGAGATGCTGCCTGGCCTGCTGCGTTCACCAGCAACTTTGATGTGTGATGCTTGAATTTCCAGCATCTACAGAATTCCTCATGTTTGCGTTTTCAAATGGTAGAGCACTGGCTTAGCACGTGAGAGGTAGCGAGATCGTTATCTGCATTCTCCATTGTTCTTGGCTGATCAACACTTCCACCACCTCTACTTTATCATTTCCTGTCAGTCATCCTATGCACAGACACTCCTGTGCCTAGCGTCACTTTATGGACATAAGCTATTTTATGTATTTATACTTAATGGTTTTTATTATTAGTGTGTTTTTCTTGCGCTGCATCTGACCCGGAGTAACAATTATTTTGTTCTCCTTTACACTTTTCGTTCTGCTTCAAATATGACTTGGCCACCACAGCCACCTGTGGCAATGAATTCCACAGATTCACCACACTCACCTCCATTCCAAATGGACGTCCCTCTATTCTGAGGCTGTGTCCTCTGGTCTCTGGTCCTAGACTCCCCCCATCTACACGAAACATCCTCTTTACATCCACTCTGTCTAGACCCTTCAATGTTCAACAGGTTTCAATGAGATCCACTCTCTTTCTTCTAAATTCCAGTGATTACAGACCCAGACCCTCATGTGTTAACCCTTTCATTCCTGTAATCATTCTCATGAACCTTCACTGGACCCTCTCCAATGCCAGCACATCCCGGGGGGGGGGGGGGGGGGGAGAAGATGGCAGCGTGACGACAGCGCGCGCGGCCACTTTGGTGATGATATCTGTTATCTGTCAAGTTGGGGACCGTGCACAATTCTGATTTGATGGAGACAGACGTGAGAGTATGGAGGAACATCTAGAAAACTTCTGAAATGCCTGCTTCGCTGCCGCTGCTACTGTGCGGTAACCGGAATCTCCGGAGCCGAAGGCCCTTCGCACTGCTGTAACTATATGTTACAATGATGTGGTTCTGTCAGTGTTAGTCTTTGGTCTGTCCTGTTTTCTGTGAGATCACTCCGGAGGAACATTGTATCATTTCTTAACGCATGTATGCATTTCTAAATGACAATAAAAGAGGACTGAGTGTTCTCATAATCTAATTCTAATCCTTTCTCAGTTAAGGGACCCAGAACTGCTCACAACACTCCAAATGTGGTTTGGTCGATGCCTCAGCAAGGGAACTCTGTTCTAGAATACATTCCAGAGGCCTACCTTTCACTGTGTAAGATCTTCGCTGGTTTTTATCACAAAACTACACACCTCGTACTTGTCCAAGTTAAATAGTAATTTTCATTCTCTGGTCCGCTTTTGGAATCAGAATCAGGTGTATTATCACTGGCATGTGTCATGAAATGTGTTGTACTGCGGCAGCAGTACAGTGTAATACATAATAAAAACTGTATATTACAGTAAGAAGTATATCTATATATATAATATGCAGTATATATTAAAAAAGTTAAATTAAAAGAATAGTGAGATCATGTATGCAATGTCCATTCAGAAATCAGATGGCAGAGGGGAAGAAGCTGTTCCTGAATCGCTGAGTGTGTGTCTTCAGATGCATGTATCTCCTTCTTGGTGGTAGCAGTGAGAACAGGGCACGTCCTGGATGCTGGGGGTCCTTATTGATGGATGCTGCCGTTCTGAGGCATCACTACTTGAGGATGTTCTGGATGCTGGGGAGTCTGGTGCCCATGATGGAGCTGACTGAGTTTACAACTTTCTGCAGCCTTTTCCGATCCTGTGCAGTGGCCCCTCCACGCCCCCCCCACCACACCAGACGATGATGCAGCCAGTTAGAATGCTCTCCTAGGTACACCTGTAAAAATTTGCAAGTGATTTTGGTGACGTACTAACTCTCGTCAAACTCCTGTCGGGCCCAGGATTGGATCACTTTCCTGGTTAGATCCACTTTAAACTTAGAAAACCTTCCTGACTGTCCACTACACCACCGATATTAGTGTCACTCACAACCTACTGACCATATTAACAACTCTGCTGTCTAAGACAATGATATAGATGACAAAAAAAGCACCAATCTCTGTGGCACACCACTTGTCACAGACCTTCAGTCTGAAAAACAAGATAGGTGGAGCAAGCTAGGGCTTTTGTCTCTGCAGCAAAGGCAGATGAGAGGTAACTTGATCAGAGTGTGGTTTAATGTGGTTTAATGTGGTTTATGTTGTGAAATCTGTTAGAAACATAGAAAACCTACAGCACAATACAGGCCCTTTGGCCCACAAAGCTGTGCCGAACATGTCCTTAACCGAGAAATTACCTAGGGTTACCCACAGCCCTCTATTTTTCTGAGCTCCACATACCTATCCAGGAGTCTTTTAAAAGACCCTATCGTATCCACCTCCACCACCATCACTGGCAGCCCATTCCACGCACTCACCACTCTCTGCATAAAAAATTTACCCCTGACGTCTCCTCTGTACCTACTTCCAAGCATCTTAAAACTGTCCCCTCTCATGCGAGTCATTTCAGCCCTGGGGAAAAGCCTCTGATTATCCACACGATCAATGCCTCTCATCATCTTATACACCTCTATCAGGTCACCTCTCATCCTTCGTCGCTCCATGGAGAAAAAGCCGAGTTCACTCAACCTGTTCTCATAAGGCATGCTCCCCAATCCAGGCAACATCCTTGTAAATCTCCTCTGCACCCGTTCTATGGTTTCCACATCCTTCCTGTAGTGAGGTGACCAGAACTGAGCACAGTACTCCAAGTGGGGTCTGACCAGGGTCCTGTATAGCTGCAACATTACCTCTTGGCTCTTAAACTCAATCCCACGATTGATGGCTTCATAACCACAGAGTCAACCTGCGCAGCTGCTTTGAGTGTCCTATGGACTAGGATCCCAAGATCCCTCTGATCCTCCACACTGCCAAGAGTCTTACCATTAATGCTATATTCTGTCATCATATTTGACCTACCAAAATGAACCACCTCACACTTATTTGAGTTGAACTGTATCTGCCACTTCTCAGCCCATTTTTGCAACCTATCGATGTTCCGCTGTAACCTCTGGCAGCCCTCCACGCTATCCACAACACCCCCAACCTTTGTATCATCAGCAAATTTACTAACCCATCCCTCCACTTCCTCATCCAGGTCACATAAAAATCATGAAGAGTAAGGGTCCCAGAACAGATCCCTGAGGCATACCACTGGTCACCGACCTCCATGCAGAATATGACCCGTCTACAACCACTCTTTGCCTTCTGTCGGCAAGCCAGTTCTGGATCCACAAAGCAATGTCCCCTTGGATTCTGAGCCTCCTTACTTTCTCAATAAGCCTTACATGGGGTGCCTTATCAAATGCCTTGCTGAAATCCATATACACTACATCTACTGCTCTACCTTCATCAATATGTTTAGTCACATCCTCCAAAAATTCAATCAGGCTTGTAAGGCACAACCTGCCCTTGACAAAGCCATGCTGACTATTCTTAATCATATTATACCTCTGCAAATGTTCATAAATCCTGCCTCTCAGGATCTTCTCCATTAACTTACCAACCATTGAAGTAAGACTCACTGGTCTATAATTTGCTTTTAATTCATTACAAGCGACCGGAGTAATTTTAGCCAGGCTTTCTTCGTGGCTAAGGAAAACTTTGAAATTGAGTCCGATTAGTGACAGGACAGTAACAATATTATTGTAATACAGAGTAACATTACTGACTGTGAAAGTAATCCTTTAAAAATATAACTTTAACTCCATTTGAACAAAATGTGTTACATTCATTTCCCAAATATGTGAATATTTGGCTAAATGAAGTTGAATTTTATTTCATTTTATTGTATTTTATTTATTTATTTTGTGATACCTTGAGACGACGACCCCTCTGGCCCTTTGCTCACACCACCCCAGCAACTCCAGAAGCCTGATTCACCCTGACCTACCCTCAGGACAATTAATAGTGACCAATTAACCAACTAACCGGTACGTCTTTGGACTGTGGGAGGAAACTGGATCACCCGGAGGAAACCCTCACACTCCACATGGAGAACACACAAACTCCTTATAGAACGTGCTGGAACTGAACTCGGAAATGCTGAATGCCCTAAGCTGTAATGGCTTCACACGAACGACTACGCTGCTGTGGCGCCTCACCCATATCATAGTGGTTATATGTCTTGATACCTAGCCTTCGAAAATAGTGCAAAGTCTGTGTAAAAATATAATCGTGTTTGAAGAAACCTCAATGTTAATTTAATTTTGATGCAAATTAAGATACTTGTGACCTGGGTGGATGGGTGGGTTAGGAAGTTTGCAAATGGTACAAAGATTGGTGAAGTTATAGATAACACAGAAGGCTGGCAAAGGATACAGACGATTACACATCAGTAGCAGATATGGATGGAGAAATGGCAGATAGAGATTAACAGGACAAATGTAAAGGTTGGCACTTGGGAAGGTCAACTGTAAAGAGGCAGTACCCTAACAGTGTTGACGAGCAGAGGGATCTTGGGGGATCAAGTCCATTACTCCATGAACATGGCTACACCGGTTGATAGGGTGGTTATGAATGCTTATGTCCAATTTCCCTTTATGAGTCGAGGCATTGAGTTCAAAGTTCAGGAGGTTATGTTGCAGTTTATAATGCTCTAGTTAAGCTGCAATATTGTATACGGTTCTGGTTGCCCTGTTGTAGGAAGGATGTCAAGAGGGCGCAGGAGAGGTTTACCAGGATGTTGCCTGATTTTGAGGGCATGTACTATCACGAGAAGTTGGATAAACTTGGGCTGTTTTCTCTGGAATGGCAGAAGCTTTGGAATAGAAGGGCATCCTTTTAGAATAGAGAGGGGGAGGAATTTCTTTAGCCAGAGTGGTAAATCTGTGGAATTCTTTGCCACAGGCATCTGTGGAGTCCAAGTATTTATATACATTTAAGGCTGAGGTTGATAGATCAAGGCATGAAGGAATACAGGGAGAAGGAAGGAGATTGGGACTGAGAGGGAAGTTGGATCAGCCATCATGAAATGGAGGAGCAGATTCGAAGGGCCACATGGCCTAATTCTGCTCCTATACCTTACGGACTTATGGTTCGGGTCTGATAGAGGTTTATGAGATTGTGAGAGGTATAGATAGAGTGGACAAAGAGCATCTGTTTCCCAGGGTTGAAATGTCTAATACCAGAGGGCATGCATTTCAGGTGAGAGGGGCAATTTCGAAGGAGATGTGAGGGGCAAGTTTTCTTACACAGACCGTGCTGGGTGCCTGGAATACGCTGTCTGGGCTGCTGGTAGAGGGAGACACATTAGGGGCTTTTAAGAGACGTTTAGATAGGCACAGGAATGTGAGGAACATGGAAGGATAAGAACATTGTGTGACAGAGGGGATTTGTTTAGCTGGCCATTCGATTGCTAATGTAATTGGTTCAGGTCACTGTGGGCTGAGGAGACTGTTTCTATGCTGTACTGCTCTATGTTCTATGTTCTGTAGCCCTCTATTTTTCTACCATCCATGTACTTATCTAAGAGTCTCTTAAGTGCCCCTAATATATCCGCCTCTAACCCACCCCCCCGCCCCGGCTGGGTGTCCCAAACATCCACCACTCTCGGTGTCAAAATCTACCTCTGACATACCCATATAGTTTCCCCAATCACCTTAAAATTATGTTCACCTGGGAAAAGTCTCTGGCTATCCACTCGATCTATGCCTCTTATCATCTTGTACACCTCTATCAAGTCACCTCTCATCCTCCTTCGCTTCAAAGAGAAAAGCCCGAGCTCGCTCAGCCTATCCTCACCAGACATGCTCTCTAATCCAGGCAGCATCCTGGTAAAACCCTCTCTAAAGCTTCCACATCCTTCCAATACTGAGGTGACCAGAACTGAACACATACTCCAAGTGTGGTCTAACCAGGGTTTTATGGAGCTGCAACGTTATCTCACCGCTCCTGAACTCAATCCCCCGACTAATGAAGCTAAGACACCATTTGGCTTCTTAAGAAACCTATCTACTTGCACAGAGTCTTGAGGAATCTGTGGATGTGGACCCCAAGTTCCCCTGTACCTCCACACAGCCGAGAATCCCGTCATTAACCACGTATTCTCCCTGTATAAGATAGAAGATTGTTTCTCATTTCACCAGTGTCTGTGCTCCAACTCACTCCAAGAATATCTTAAAAAGTGAACAGCCTTCAAACTACACATATGGGGGGGCATGGTAGTAGAATAGCGAGCAGAACGCTTTACAGCCCCAGCGATTGGGGTTGAACAGCTACCGCTGTCTATAAAGAGTTTGCACGTTCTCTCCATGGCTGGCGGGGGTGGGGGTGTGACATTCCTCCCACATTTCAAAGAACAATTAGTAAGCTGTCGGCGTGTGGTGTTGGTGCTGGACGAGTGGCGACATTTGCGGGCTTCCCCCAGCACATCCGCAGACTGTGTTCATAGTTGAAGCAAATGACACGTTTCACTGAACGACACACACACACAATGCCGGAGGAACTCAGCAGGCCAGGCAGCACCTATGGAAAAGAGAACAGTCGACGATTTGAGCCGAGACCCTTTGTCAGGACTGCTGAGTTCTTCCAGCACCTGCAGATTTTCTCTTGTTTGTGGACACGTTTCACTGTATGTTTTGATGCACGTGTGACAGATAAAGCTGATCTTTCTTTCAGTCCAGCACAGTACAGGCCCTTTGGCCTTTTAACCTGCTCTAAGATCAATCCAACACTTCCCTCCTACAAAGCCCTCAGGCTTTCTATCAACACGTGCCTATCTGAGAGTGCCTCGGAGAGCCTGAACTTGTGTTTAGAGTCCGCCATGCCACTCTCCTGATCACCTCAGTGTCGGGGAACAAGGACGTTTCTCATTTCTGGCAACAATCCACTTCACTAGTGGTCGCGCTCCAACTCGCCGCTAGAACGCCAGCAAGAGCTTCCGGAAAAAGTCAAAGAGCACAGAGCGACCAGATTTGCTGAAAGGTATCCAAACAGCTCAGTATCATCGAGTTATAGAAGTCTACAGCACAGAAAATGGCCCACAGATCCATCTGTATTAATCGACCTAGTTCCATTGACCGGCACCCGGACCATAGCCTGCCATACCCCTGCCATCCATGTACCTTCCCAAATTTCTCTTAAATGTTGAAATTGAACCCAATCTACCACTTGCACCAGCAGCTCGAACCACACTCCCACCATGCTCTGAGTGAAGGAGCTTCCCTTCATGTTCCCCGTAAACGTTTCATCTTTCACCCTTAACCTATGACCTCTAGTTGTCCCCTCACCCGATCCGAGTGGAAATGATATGAGATATTTGTAGGATTGCAGCGAATGTGGTATTATCCCACAAAGGGAGAAGCAGAAAGATCTCTCACAGCAGATTAACTCTGGAAATCCCGTTTTGACTGAATATTTACCCACACAATTACTGTTCGTGTCTGAGCAGAGAGTGTGGGCGGAAATACAACATGACACAGTCACCATAGGGTAAGGTCAATAATCTCTTGCATTTTATACCATCCCCGATCGATTCCGGGACTTACACAGTGAGTGGTCAGTGAGAGGAGTGCCGTGGAATGGAGTGATCTGGGATTGCAGGTCTATAATTCATAGAAAGTGATGTCAGAATCAGGTTTCATATCCCTGGCACATGGCGTGAAACTTGTTGTTTTGCGGCAGCAGTACAAAAAAACTACATGTTGTGTGGATCGTGAGGCTTTTTCCCAGGGCTGAAATGGCTAGCACGAGAGGGCACAGTTTTAAGGTGCTCGGAAGTAGGTACAGAGGAGATGTCAGGGGTAAGATTTTTACGCAGAGAGTGGTGAGTGCGTGGAATGGGCTGCCGGTGGCCGTGGTGGAGGTGGAAACGATGGGGTCTTTTAAGAAATTGAATAACTAGTGCCAAAGCAGTTTGCAAGTGAACATACACCATCTACCCACAGGTTATCACATTCAGGGACTTGAGCGATATTATGTTTTTCCTGCTATCATGGCTGCAGGTGCTGTGGCTGTGTGTGAGTGTTGGTTTTGTATTTGTACCTTGTCTCCAGAGGATTACTGGTTTCATTTGGCTGTATTCATAGTATCACAGAGTCATAGAACAGTACAGCACAGAAACAGGCCTTTTGGCCCATCTAGTCTGTGCCAATCCACTTAAACTGCCTACTCTCATTGACCTCCCCTCCCTATCCCTACCACCCGTGTACCCAGCCAAACTTCTCTTAAGCATTGAAATGGAGTTCACATGCACCACTTGTACTGGCAGCTCATTCCACACTCTCACCACCCTCTGAGCGAAGAAGTTTCCCCTCATGTTCCCCTTAAACCTCTCACCTTAACCCCGACCTCTGGTTGTCGTCTCACCCAACCTCATTGGAAAATCCTGCTTGCATTTACCTTATCTATACCCCTCATAATTTTCTATACTTCTATCAAATCTCCCCTCAATCTTCTATGTTCCAAGAAATAAAGTCATAACTTATTCAATTTTTCCGATAACTCAGGTCCTCCAGACCCAGCACATACTTGTAAATTTTCTCTGCACTCTTTCAACCTTATTTACATCTTTCCTGTAGGTAGGTGACCAAAACTGCCACGATACTCCAAATTAGGTTTCACCAACATCTTATACAACTTCAACATAGCATCCCATCTCCCGTACTCAATATGAAATGGTGGAGCAGACTCGATGGGTCAAAAAACCTATCTCTGCTCCTAGATCTCTTATGAAGGCCAACGTGCCAAAAGCTTTGTTTATGATGCTATCTCCCTGTGACACCACTTTGAATGAATATTGGACCTCTAATCCCAGATCCCGTTGTTCTACCACACTCCTCAGTGCTTTACTGTTCACGGTTTAAGACCTACCCTGGTTGATCCTCTCAAAGTGCAACACCTCACACTTGTCTGTCAACAAAATTGAGAGAGTACAGAGAAGATTTACTAGAATGTTATCTGGGTTTCATCTCCTAAGTTACAGAGTAAAGTTGAACAAGTTGGGTCTTTATTCTTTGGAGTATAGAAGGTTGAGGGGGGGACTTGATAAAGGTATTTAAAATTATGAGGGAGTTGACGTGGATAGGCTTTTTCCATTGAGAGTGGGGGGAGATTCAAACAAGAGGACATGAGTTGAGAGTTAAAGGGCAAAAGTTTAGGGGTAACATGAGGGGGAACTTCTTTACTCAGAGAGTGGTAGCTGTGAGGAACGAACTTCCAGCAGAAGTGGTTGAGGCAGGTTCGATGTTGTTTAAAGTTAAATTGGATAGATATATGGACAGGAAAGGAATGGAGGGTTATGGGCTGAGTGCAGGTCAGTGGAACTAGTTGAAAGTAAGAGTTCGGCACGGACTAGAAGGGCTGAGGTGACCTGTTTCCGTGCTGTAATTGTTATATGGTTATATGGAGGTTAAGCTAGCCAATAATATCAAAAAGGACACCAAAAGTTTTTTTTCCCCAAATATATAAAGAGTAAAAGGGAGACAAGGCTAAATACTAAACCACTGAAAAATGACGCAGGAGAAGTTGTAATGGGGGGGACAAAGAAATGGCGGACAAACAATAAGTATTTTGCGTCAGTCTTCACTATGGAAGACACTAGCAGTATGCTAGAAGTTTAAGAGCATCGGGGGGCAGAAGTGAGTGCAGTTGCTATTATTGGGGAGAAAGTCTGGAGGTCTGGAGGTAGATAAGTCATCTGGACCAGATGGACAACACCCCAGGCTTCTTAAGGAGGTGTCTGGAGAGATTGTGGAGGCATTAGTAATGATCTTTCAAGAATCACTAGATTCTGAAATAGTTCCAGAAGGCTGGAAAAATGCAAAATGTCACTTCGCTCTTTAAGAAGAGGGGGAGGCAGAAGGAAGGGAAATACAGGCTGTTTAGCCTGCCTTCAGTGGTTGGGAAGATGGTGGAAATGAAAAGTTCAAAGTTTAATGTACATTTATTATACAACCTTGAGATTCGTCTCCTTCCAGGCAGTCATAAAACAAGAAACCCAAAGGAACCCATTAAAAAAAAGACCAGAGGACACCCAATGCACAGAGAGAGAGAGAGAGAGAGAGAGAGAGCAATAACACAAATCGTGTAAACAATAAAAGCAAGCAACTGCATTCAGAGCGAAAGTGAGTCCATAGACACAAAGCCTGAAGCTCAGTGCATCGCACAGTAGAGTAAACACAGCAGAGCAGTGAACAGAACAGCCCGACACCTGCCCTTTTCAGTGTATAGCATCTGGCTTGAAATTTAAATCATCCCAACATTGGGTCTTAACTTGCCCTAAGGCCTGGGCCCTATCGCTTCAATACGCTCTGGGTCTGGACTCTGTTGCCACATTTCAACCCTTACCCAGCCTTTCCAAATTGGCCCTGAATTTCAATCGAAGTTTTTACAAAAGGCTTTTTCAAAAAGAAGCTTTTAAAAAACATAAACAGGAATTTATAGGCCAGTAAGTCTGACAACAGTTGTTGAAAAGTTATTGGAAGGTACTGTAAGGGACTGGATATAGAGTATTCTGCTAGACATGGACTGATTAAGGATAGTCAGCATGGCTTCATGTGTGGTTGATCATGTCTAACCAATCTTGTAGAGTTTTTGAGGAAGTTATCAGGGAAGTGGATGAAGGCAAGGCAGTGGATGTTGTCTACATGGACTTTAACAAGGCATTTGACAAGATCCCACATGGGAAGTTGGTCAAGAAGGTTCAGTTGCTCGGCATTCAGGATGAGGTAGTAAAATGGATTAGACATTGGCTTTGTGGGGTAAGCCAGAGAGTGGAAATAGAGGGTTGCCTCTGACTGGAGGCCTGTCACAAGTGGTGAGCCACAGGGATTGGTATTGGGTCCATTGTTGATTGTCATTTATATCAGTGATCTGGATGTTAACTGGATCAGCAAATTAGTGGATGATACCAAGAATGGGGGTGTAGTAGACAGCAAGGCTATCATGGCTTGCAGAGAGATCTGCATCAGCTGGAAAAATGGGCTGAAAAATGGCAAATGGAATTCAATGCAGACAAGTGAGACATTTTGCACTTCACTAGACTTAACCCAGGGTAAGTCTTACACAGTGAACGGTAGGGCACTAAGGAGTGTGGTAGAACAAAGGGATCTGGGAATAGAGGTCTATATTTTGTTGAAAGTGGCATCACCGGTGGATAGGGGTCGTAAAGAAAGCTTTTGGCACACTGGCCTTCATAAATCAATGTATTGAGCACAGGAGATGGGATGTTATGTTGAAGATGTGTAAGACGTTGATGACGTCTAATTTGAGGCAGTGTGTGACAGTCAGGAAAGGGAAGGGGGTTAAGGAGCCAGTGAAGGGTATCCCTGTGGCCATCCCCCTCAACAACGGGTTTGGATACTGTCGGGGGAGATGACATAACAGAGGAAGGTCGCAGTGGTTGGGTCTCTGGCACGGAGTCTGTCTCCGTGACTCAGAAGGGAAGTGAGAGAAGAGTCACGCTGTTGTGAAAGGAGATTCATTATTTAGGGGAACAACAGGAGGTACTGTGGGCAAGAACAAGATTCCCAGATGGTACATTGCCTCCTGGGAGCCAGGGTCTGGGATATTTCGGATCGAGTCCTCAGCATCCTTAAGTGGGAGGGTGAACAGCCAGAAGTCGTGGTCCATGTCGGTACCAGTGACATGGGCAGGACGAGTGATGAGGTTCTGCACAGGGAGTTCAGGGAGTTCGGTGCTAAGTTAAAGGGCAGGACCTCTGGGGTTGTGATCTCGGAATTGCTACACATACCACGTGCTAGTGAGGCCAGAACTAGGAAGATTATACAGTTTAACACATGGCTAAGGAGTTGGTGTAGGAGGGAAGGCAAAACATTTTTGAATCATTGGTCTCTCTCCCAGGGAAAGTGGGATCCGTACAGAAGGGACAGCTTGCACCTGAACTGGAGAGGGACTAATATCTCAGTGGGAAGGTTTGTAAATGCTGCACGGTGGGGTTTAAACTAGAGTTGCAGGGGGGTGGGAATCAGAGTGCCAGAGCAGTTAGTGGAGAGAGACAAAGTCAGGAATCAAAAGGTTGAGCGTGGTGCGACTAGACTAGAGTCCTGAGCTGCGTATATGAGGGGTGATGTACAGGTTCGTGGCCTAAGGTAGAAGAAGTCAATGTTAGAAAACCTAGCACATTTATTTTTCAACATAGTCCCCTCCTACATGTACACACTTAGTCCAGCGGTCGTGGAGCATACGGATATTGGACCTCCAGAAAGTGTCCACAGATGGGTGATTGATAAGTTCATGGCCTAAGGTAGAAGGAGATGCAGAAAGTTTGAAGTTAATAACTCATCTCCTTCCACCTTAGGCCAGGAACTTATCAATCACCCCTGATGAGTTATTAACTTCAAACTTTCTGCATAATCACTCAAAGAGTTGAACTGCATGTGCATGTAATGAGAGCTGTAGAATTCATCTCCTTCTACCTTAGGCCACAAACTTATCAATCACCTCTGCTGTGGACACTTTCTGGAGGTCCATGATCCATATGCTCCACGACCACTGGACTAAATGTGTAAATGTAGGAGGGGACTATGTTGAAAAATAAATGAGCTTGGTTTTCTAAAATTGGCTCCTTCTACCTGAGGCCACAAACTTATCAATCACCCCTCGTATTTCAATGTAAGAAATATCGTAGGAAAGAGAGATGATATTCCTGAGGATGAGGTAACTGTTTTACAAGCAGAGGTAACATGTAGTGAAGAGAGACTGTTGATTGGGTAAAATTGCAGTCAACAGGATGAGGCAACGTAAAATGCAGACAAAATTGAAAAGGGTGAATACAGGACTGAAGGTGTTGTATTTGAATGCACGCAGTATGCAGAATAAGGTAGATGAACTTGCAGCACAGTTGCAGTTTGGCAGGTATGATGTAAGCATTACTGATCATGGTTGAAAGAAGATTATAGCTGGGAGCTTAAAGCCTGAGGATACTCATTGTATCAAAGGACAGACAGGAAGGTGGCTCTGTTGGTAAAATATGAAATCAAATCATTATAAAGAGGTGACACAGGGGTGGAAGGTGTTGAATCATTGTGGATAGAGCTAAGGAACTGCAGGGGTAAAAAGACCCTGATGGAATTTCCATGCAGACCCCCAAACAGTAGTAAGGATGTGCCTACAAATTACAATGGGAGATAGAAAATGCAGGTCAGAAGGGCAATGTTACAATAGTCATGTGGGATTTCAACGTGCAGGTAGGTTGGGGAAATCAATTGGTGCCGGGTTCCAGAAGAGGAAATTTCTAGAATACCTATGAGATGGCTTTTTAGAGCAGCGCGTGGTTGAGCCCACTAGAGGATCAGCTATTCTAGATTGGGTAATGTGCAATGAGCCTGAATTGATTAGAGAGTTTAAGGTAAAAGAACCCTTTAGGGAAAGTGATTATAATATGATTGAATTCACCCTGAAATTTGAGAAGTAGAAGCTAATGTCAGATGGATCAGTATTTCAGTGGAGCAAAGGGAATTACAGAGGCATGAGAGAGGAGCCAGAGGGTGGTGAATTTGTGGAATTTGTTGTCACATGCAGCTGTGGAGGCCAGGTCGTTGGGTGTATTTAAGGCAGAGATTGACAGGTTCTGGATTGGACATGGCATCAAAAGTTACGGGGAGAAGGGGTTGAGGAGGAGAAGAAAAAAGGATCAGCCATGATTGAGTGGTGGAGCAGACTCAATGGGCAGATGTCCATATTCTACTCTTGTGTCTTATGGAGCTGGCCAAAATTGATTGGGAAAGAACATGATAAAATGTCGTAGTCAGCATGGTTTCCTCAAGGGAAAATCTGCTGGAACTCTTTGAAGAAATAACAAGCAGGATAGACAAAGCAGAATCGGTTGATGTTGTGTATTTGGATTTTCGGAAGGGCTTTGACAAGGTGCCACACATGAAACTGCTTAACAAGCTACGAGTCCATGGTATCACAGGAAAGATCCCAGCATGGACAAAACAGTGGCTGATTGACAGGAGGCAAAGTATGGGAATAAAGTGAGCCTTTAGTGGTTGGCTACGGTCTAGGGGTGTTCCACAGGGTTATGTGTTGCGACCAATTCTTTTTATGTTATATGTCAATGATTTGGATGATGGAATTGATGGCTTTGTTGCAAAGTTTGCAGACGATATGAAGAGAGGTGGAGGGGCAGGTAGTTTTGAGGAAGTAGAGAGACCTAGACAGATTATGATAATGGGTAAAGAAGTGGCAGGTGGAATACAGTGTCAGGAAGTGTATGGTATTGTGCTTTGGTAGAAGAAATTACTATTTTTTAAAATGGAGAGAAAATACAAAAAAACAGAGGCACAAAGGAACTTGGGATTCCTTGTGTAGGATTCACTGAAGGTTAATTTGCAGGTTGAGTCTGTGGTGAGGAAGGCAAATGCAATGTTAGCATTCATTTCAAGAGGACTAGAATATAAAAGCAAGGATATAATGATGAGACTTTATAAGGAACAGGTGAGGCCTCACTTGGAGTATTGTGAGAAGTTTCTGGGCCCCTTATCTTCAAAAGGATGTGTTGATACTGGAGAGGGTTCAAAGGAGATTCACAAAAAGGATTCCAGGATTGAACGGCTTGTCAAATGAAGAGTGTTTGATGGCCCTTGACCTGTATTCACTGGAACTTAGAAAAACGAGGGGTGATCTCATTGAAACCTATTGAATGGTGAAAGACCTTGATAGAGTGGATGTGGTGAGGATGTTTCCTGTGGTGGGAGTGTCTAAGGCCAGAGGACAGCCTCAGAATAGAGGGATGTCCTGTTTTTCCCTAATTTTTATAGATGCACCGTAGAAAGCATTCTTCTCGGGTGGATTACAACCTGGTATGGAAGTTGTCCTGTCCAAGACCGGAAGAAGCTGCAGAAGATCGTGAACACAGCTCAGCACATCACACAAACTAATCTTCCGTCCTTGGACTCACTTTACACTGCACGCTGTGGGAGCAGTGCTGCCAGGATAATCAAGGACACGACCCACCCAGCCAACACACTTTTCGTCCCTCTTCCCTCCGGGAGAAGGCTCAAGAGCTTGAAGACTCGTACGGCCAGATTTGGGAACAGCTTCTTTCCAACTGTGATAAGACTGCTGAACGGATCCTGACCCGGATCTGGGCCGTACCCTCCAAATCTTCGGACCTGCCTCTCGGATTTTTTGCACTACCTTACTTTCCATTTTTCTATTTTCTATTTATGATTAATAATTTAAATTTTTAATATTTACTATCGATTTGTACTCCAGGGAGCGGGAAGCGCAGAATCAAATATCGCTGTGATGATTGTACGTTCTAGTATCAATTGTTTGGCCACAATAAAGTATAAAGTCATAATGAAGATGAGGAGGAATTTCTTTAACCAGAGAGTAGTGAATCTGTGGAATTCTTTGCCACAGGCCAGTGGCGGCGCCAGAGATTTTCTCTTGCTGGTGCTACAGTGGGGCTGAATTATTCAGTGATGGTGCTGAGGGATGTACTGTATGGTAATATGTATTTGCAAGGCCAGATGCGTGGCGTTCAAAAGTCAGTTTCAAGCATTATGTGCCCACTATAAATGCCTCTGTTGATTCACAAGCAACAGCAATTGATAAATGTAATACAGAAGTGAACTGTGACAGTGTCAACAGCATCAGAGGCAACCCGGGCTACACAGAGCATAAACAAAGAAACCAACAGAACATCCGACCCACAGCGCACAAAGTGAATCACGCACAAATCCCGCAATCAGCGTCAAATGCATGCTTTTCAACTGAAAAACATAACACTAACCCACAATGTCCACCGCTATTCGCATTACATAGACAGACAATGCCAAAAGATACATTGTTATTGAAGTCAAATAAGGCAAACAACAGATACAAGGCTTTACCAGGAGTTGGACAAGTCGTACTCTGACCATGCAATACCTTAATTAATTCGGCTACTGAATTTAAAACAAAAATCAACAGAATCACCGCTTGGAAGTCTAAGCAAAACCAATAGGCTTAATAGCAGTAAATGTAATAGTTTAGGATTTGCAGGAAACATAAGGACTATGGAGTATCCATCACAAAATAATAATAATCAGCATTAGTCTTGGCCCAAATTAAAAAAAAAATCAACTGCCCTCACCATTGTTGTTTTCAGAGAAGCACAATCCGTCTGTTGTGATTGGTGGCGAAAGCATCAATGATTTTCTGATGTCCAGTGCCTTGATTCTCCGGCTGCTTATAGAAACATAGAAACACAGAAAATAGGTGCAGGAGTAGGCCATTCGGCCCTTCGAGCCTGCACCACCATTCAGTATGATCATGGCCGATCATCCAACTCAGAACCCTGTACCAGCCTTTCCTCCATACCCCCTGACCCCCGTAGCCACAAGGGCCATTTCTAACTCCCTCTTAAATATAGCCAGTTAACTGGCCTCAACTGTTTCCTGTGGCAGAGAATTCCACAGATTCACCACTCTCTGTGTGAAGAAGTTTTTCCTAATCTCGGTCCTAAAAGGCTTCCCCTTTATCCTCAAACTGTGACCCATCGTTCTGGACTTCTCCAACATCGGGAACAATCTTCCTGCATCTAGCCTGTCCAATCCCTTTAGGATTTTATACGTTTCAATCAGATCCCCCCTCAATCTTCTAAATTCCAACAAGTATAAGCCTAGTTCATCCAGTCTTTCATCATATGAAAGTCCTGCCATCCCAGGAATCAATCTGGTGAACCTTCTTTGTACTCCCTCTATGGCAAGGATGTCTTTCCTCAGATTAGGGGACCAAAACTGCACACAATACTCCAGATGTGGTCTCACCAAGGCCTTGTACAACTGCAGTAGTACCTCCCTGCTCCTGTACTCGAATCCTCTTGCTATAAATGCCAGCATACCATTCGCCTTTTTCACCGCCTGCTGTACCTGCATGCCCACTTTCAATGACTGGCGTATAATGACACCCAGGTCTCGTTGCACCTCCCCTTTTCCTAATCGGCCACCATTCAGATAATAATCTGTTTTCCTGTTTTTGCCCCCAAAGTGGATAACTTCACATTTATCCACATTAGATTCCATCTGCCATGAATTTGCCCACTCACCTAACCTATCCAAGTCACCCTGCATCCTCTTAGCATCCTCCTCACAGCTAACACTGCTGCCCAGCTTCGTGTCATCCGCAAACTTGGAGATGCTGCATTTAATTCCCTCATCCAAGTCATTAATATATATAGTAAACAACTGGGGTCCCAGCACTGAGCCTTGCGGTACCCCACTAGTCACTGCCTGCCATTCTGAAAAGGTCCCATTTATTCCCACTCTTTGCTTCCTGTCTGCCAACCAATTCTCTATCCACATCAATACCATACCCCCAATACCGTGTGCTTTAAGTTTGCACGCGAATCTCCTGTGTGGGACCTTGTCAAAAGCCTTTTGAAAATCCAAATATACCACATCCACAGGTTCTCCCCTATCCACTCTACTAGTTACATCCTCAAAAAATTCTATGAGATTCGTCAGACATGATTTTCCTTTCACAAATCCATGCTGACTTTGTCCGATCATTTCACCGCTTTCCAAATGTGCTGTTATCACATCCTTGATAACTGACTCCAGCAGTTTCCCCACCACTGATGTTAGGCTAACTGGTCTATAATTCCCCGGTTTCTCTCTTTCTCCTTTTTTAAAAAGTGGGGTTACATTTATGGCCAACAGGGCCAAGTTGCTGTTCCGAGCATCACCGCTGCTATTCCTTTGGTAGTTTTTTCAGAACACGCCCAGACTCAATTCAGAACTGTCTTTTCATTTCAGTCATAAGTCTGTCTATAACTGGATAGAAACAGTGCTTGCGAAGGTGATCAGAGGATGTGACAGGTTTGCGTTCAGTTTGGGCCTCAACAACAAAATCATGTGGGCAGCGGGGTGGCTGTGCCAGTCTCCTTTCATGTGGTCTGCTCTGTATACCGGCCTTGCTGCACAGGTCCCTAGCTCTTGCCTGAATTTCACTCCATGATTCCTCTCCCCGTTTTCCTGAGAGTGCAGCGATAATAGACTAAGCCAAGTCCACAGCGGATGAAAGCTCCAAACTGGGAGATTGTAGCTGGTCTGACATGAACACCGTGACTCGGAATAAATCTTCAAACAGAGTGAGAAGTAAAGCAAACTGCTCGTCAATCAGTCCACTTACAGCTCTGGCCTCTGTTTTCCTCCATGCATTTGGTTGACCCATAATATCCTCTAGTGTAGCTAGAATGGCAGGGAGTGATTTCTTTATAGCCCACAGAGCTGTATACTGCCATGCCCAGTGTGTATCTGACAATTTCTTCAACTCCACGGGCTGTGCAGTTGATTCCAGTTCTCTCTGTTTCCTCATGAAAAGATCATGGGCAACAGAGTTTGAAAAGAAGTTGTAAAGCAGCTGCACAGTTTCAAAAAACTCACCTGCTTGTGGTACATTGCTCACAACATCCACTAAAACAAGGTTAAGTCTGTGAGCATGGCAGTGTATATATAATGCCTGCGGGACCTCTTTCCTGAACCTCTCTTGTACCCTGTTATCGCACCCAGACATCACTGCCGCCCCGTCATAACACTGACCTATACACGCGTTCTTATCAATAACACACTGGGCGAGTGTCTGTTCAATGCTTTTAAGAAGCCACTCTGTGTCCAACCCTTCTGCTGGAGTGAAGTGCAAGAATTCTTCAAGCACTGTTTCGTTATTCAAATACCGCACCACCACTGATATTTGCTCCTTTTTACTCAAGTCTTTACTTTCATCCACCATGATGGCAAAATGTCCAGCCTCCTTGATTTCTGCACTTATTTGACGTCTGACTGTATCTGCCATAATACCCATAATTTCATTTTGGATATCGTGATGGGTGTTTTTTGCATTTCCAGGATTGTCTCTATTTTTTTAGCTACAGTCTTATCAAACTGTCCAATTACACTGAGCAACTCAACAATGTTTCCCCTATTGCCAGATCCATCATTCTCCCAGTGTCCTTGCTGGGCAATGCCTTGGCACGCAGTATAGCGTAGAGACTCAACCACTGCTCTCCTATACTCACGATTTTCTTGGACAATCTTTGCATGTCCTTTATCAAGCATATTTCCCAATCTTGAACCATCTTGTTTTCTTAATCTGAATTCGGCCCATGCCTCCATCGCAAACTTATGAGCTGCACTTACATGGTGGGTTTTGAAAGCTGTTGTAGCTTTCCGCCAGTTGTGGTAACTGGTGACAGTGAAGGTAGACTCAGAATGGAACCCATGTCCTCCACACAGGAAATGCCTGCATGCGAAGCAGAATGTAGCATTTTTTGTGATCGAATATTCCAGCCAGGAGTACAGGTCAAAACAGCTACGAATAAAACTCCTTTGCTGATTGCCAAACTTGTTGCGAGCGGCGAAGGGTACTTTCTCAATGCTGGCCAACGGGGTCCTTCCTCAGGCTGCTGGCTGACATCACTAACAGTATTCCCACTCGCACTAAGAGCAGCTTCATCCACGTTCTCTTCTGAATCCCGCTCCTTTTCTTGTTCCTCTACTTCGCCCTCACACTCCTTCGATGAACTGCTGTCGTCCTCATCCCCACTTACTCCTTTCTGCATGTCACTTTCAATTAAGACAGGCTCAGGCTGAGACACCACTGATTCTTCTGGATGAGGTCGTTTTCTCACTAAAAATCAATCAATTTTTCACGCCGGCCAAAATAATGCACGTGCCAGGCCTATGCTCGCTTGTAAAAGCACAATGTGTGCGCGTGTGTGGCATCCGTTAGTCTCGCGAGACTATGGATCTGCGCCTGGGTGTATACTATCAATCTCTCACATGAGTGAGAGTGAGTGACATCACCACCTTAAGTGATCTCAGATCAGCTTAACTGATCTGAGGACAGCAATGAGAAGACATTGACAACGAACGAATAAGCAGAAGTGTAGAGTGGATCTGACCTTAAGAGTTTATAACTTTATTGCTGCGTGGGTGCTATGGTAATTGGGGGTGATGATTCACTAGATCAACTGCAGAAACAAGCTGTATTCAAAACTATACAGAGAAAGCAGCTGTAATTTGTATGTCAAATTTCAGTTAATTTCTTGGTGGTGCTGTGGTGGTGCTGTTGTAATTTCTGCTGGTGCTATAGCACCAGCTCAGCACCACAGCTGAGGGCAAATCTTTATGGCAGAGGTTAATGCAGATAGATCCTCAACTGGTCAGGGCAAGATTGGATATGGGGAGAAGGCAGGAGATTGGGGCTGAGAGGAAAATTGTTTCAGTCATGATGAAATGGTGGAACAGACCCAATGGGCCAAAATGGCTCAATTCCGCTCCTAAATAATATGGTAGAACACAAAAAGCCTTATAATAAACCAAGCAACACCAACACAGAAACACACACACACAGTGCTGGAGGAACTCAGCAGGCCAGGTTGCATCTATGGAAAAGAGTACAGTCGATGTTTCGGGGCGAGACCCTTCTCGGACAGGACAAGAGGGGGAGAACTAAGCCAGGGAGGACCTGATCTTGTCAGTGGTGTTTATCTGAGGTGCTGCTGCGAGCAAGTTTCTCGTGCACACGTGTACTTTCGCGTCCCTGTCTGATCATGTGGAGGCTGGAAATCCGCCGGTCCGGCCTGACGGCGACCTGCAGACCGCGCTGCCGAGCCGCCGTCACTCACGGGCCGCCCTCCCCGAAGCGCTCGGCATCGCTGCGCACGCGTCGGCTCCGAGCGGATCCGCTGCCCCGCTTCCATCGCAGAGCCCCGGGCGTGCGGGCTTGCTCCGGCACAGTTGGGTAAGGGCTGTCCGTGTGTGACCATCAGCGGGGAAGGCAGCGCCGCCTTCCGCTCTCCGTTCTCTCTCTCGCTGTTTCCTGTATAAAACGCAAAGTTTTCTGATGCATCTGATCTGATTAATCAGGGGGAAGCTGAGATTGCGGAGAAAGGAAGAAGTCCGCGGAAGAATATTCTCCGAAGAAGGAGCCTGGGAGGTATAGCGTTGCCAAGGACCGAGGTGGTGCGCTGTGTTAGCGGGAGGGAGGCGAGGTGAAGCCCGGCGAGTCGGATCCCTGCAGCCCGTGTGGCACCCGGAGAGCGGCGGCGGCGGCACGATGAACGGCTGGATCCTGCTCACTCTGGGACTCTGTACGCTGGCTAACGGCGAGCTGGTAAGTGGCCGGCAGACTAAGTTCCTGGATCGGACAGGAGAGGATAAGGGCAAGCGAGCGCTGGCACCGAGTGTCCACGCTCGCTGAAATGGTTATCTGTCTCTTACCAAATCCATTTACACCCCAGTATAAACTTATTGCCCTCACTGCATCTCCTTACTCTGGCCGTGTGCCTGGAGATTTGAGTTGTTTCTGATTTATTTTCGAGGAGGCTTCTTTCTGTCCCGTCCGGGGTGGCGGGCGCAGGCTAATGTGTGTTCGGAGTATGCGGGAATGTGGCGCTCTTTAATCCCGGGCAGTCTGGCCTGGGGCAGTGCGAAGGAGAAAGCGGCGCTTCATTCCCCCAACTCGCCCACTCAGCCCTCGCTGCCGGCCGGCCGAGGGGGAGCTGGACAAGTCAGGAACTAAGAGATGCAGAGACAAGTTTCTAACTAAAGTTAAGGTGTGTGTGAGTGAGTGTGGGTGTGTGTGAGTGAGTGTGCGTGTGTGTGTGTGTGTGAAAAAACACGAACGAACGAACACAGGTGGGATGTTTAGTGGACTGACTATCCGAGTCCTTTAGATGGCGCGGGAGGTTTTTAATATTTCTCGCTTTTGTACGTAAATGGCACGGTTCGTTCATGGCGCAGGGCTGCAGATGTTTAGCACAGCAGCCAGGGGTTTCCAGAGTGGCCGTATCTACTTTCAGATCACTTAATGCCCCTTGAGTTCGCCACAGAGCTGCTTTAAAATTAACAAAATCAAAGTGGATTTAAGATTAAATTTTGTTTTTTTTTGTATGGAAGGAGTATCATTGTTAGTATCTATTTCCGATGACATTTACATTATACTGTATTCTCTCACAAAACTCTTTAGTGGCGTTATACTTCATCTGTAATTTAAAAAAAATGCGGTTTGTCAGTGGTAATGAGAAGCGCGGCTCCTAAATGTTTCGCAGAGCGAAGTGATGAAGGGAATCATTCCGATGACTACAATTCTGATAACCAGTTCAGAGAGAGCGGGAGATGGACTGGGGAAAGGGAGAGATCGGGGAGAGGAAAAGGGGAGGAGGGGGTGAGAGGAGAGAGAGAGAGATATGGAGATGTCAGTTTTCCAAGAGTGAACTCCATAAAGTGTACTGATCGAACTCGGTAAAACTTTATGCCCTGAACAATCCCGTTGCGACCTGCTTTGTACATCATGGTTTGTTTTGCCGTAAGTAATTGAACGATTGCAAAATTATCGGTACTCCAAATCAACAACCTTGGTTCTCAAAGATAAAAACGAGTTTCTTAGTATGGTTTGGCTGTCCATTTGTGCGAGACGTACAGCAGGCGTGCTTCTGATCTGAAAATCTGCATCCCGATTGACACCAGCAGAAGGTCCTTGACCAGACGCTAGCTGTGCGGACTCCACAAACCGATCTTCACACATGAAGCAGATGGGACCTGTGCTGAAATCTGTAAACGATGGGCTGCTCTGCACACAAGAACAAGGCGTGCCTCTCACAAAATGCTGGAGGAACTCAGCAGGTCAGGCAGCATCTATGGAAATGAATAAGTGAGAACCTTCATCGGGCTGGAAATGAGAGGGGAAAGAAGCCAGACCCAGAATTGTTCTGTCTCCAGATGGGCTCAAAACATTCCCCCTTCATAGAGGCTCCCTGACATGAAAGACCATAAGACAGAGGAGTGGAGTTAGGCCATTCAGCCCATCGAGTCTGCTCTACCATTCCATGGTGGCTGATTTATCATCCCTCTCAACCCCATTCTCCTGCTTTCTCCCTGTAACCTTCCATGCCCTGGCAAATCAAGAATCTATCAACCTCACCTTTAAATATACCCAATGACTTGGCCTCCACAACCAGTTGTGGCAATGAATTCCACAGATTCAC
The DNA here is from genome assembly GCF_030028105.1 of Mobula birostris. Taxonomy (NCBI): domain Eukaryota; kingdom Metazoa; phylum Chordata; class Chondrichthyes; order Myliobatiformes; family Myliobatidae; genus Mobula; species Mobula birostris. The sequence continues at coordinate 3,075,068 of NC_092370.1, read as the reverse complement.
CACCCTCTGGCTAAAGAAATTCCCCCTCATCTGTGTTCTGGATGGATGTCCCTCCGTTCCGAGGCTGTGTCCTCTGGTCCTAGACTCTCCCACCACAGGAAACATCCTCTCTATGTCCATCCTGTCTAGGCCTTTCAATATCTGTTGCTCTAAACTCCACCCTTTCATTACCAAAATTATTCTCAGGAACCTCCTCTGGACCCTGTCCAATGCCAGCACATCCTTTCTTCGATAAGGAGCCCAAAACTGCTGACAATACTCTCAAGTGCGGTCTGACCAATGCCTGATAAAGCTTCAGGTAACAATATTTATCATCTCTGACACAGGTTAGAATGTTGAATTCATTTGACATGTACAACTGTTATGACTACATTGTGCATGAAGTACTGACTCATCTTTGCACTTGCCGTCCGCCCAGCCGTCAGTGCATAGGACACGGGGGCAGAATTGGGCCATTTGGCTCATTGGGTGGGCTTCGCCATTCCTAAATGGCTGATCCATTTCCCTCTCAACCCCATGACCATACACTTCATAACACTGTACTGTATTCCATCTGCCACTTCCTTGCCCATTCTCCTGATGAGTCCTTCTGTAGCCTCACTTGCAACACGCTGGAGGAACTCAGCAGGCCGGGCAGCATCCGTGGAAACGATGAGTCGACGTTTCGGGCCGGAACCCTCCATCAGGACTGAAGAGGGAAGGGGCAGAAATCGAAACCTGAGCTTAGCCTCATTATGGCAGTAGAGGAGGCCATGTATGGACATATCTGAATGAGAATGGGAAGCAGAGCTGAAGTGGGTGGCTACTGGGAGATCCTGTCTGTTGTGGCGGACAGAACGGAGGTGCTCAACGAAGCGGTCCCTCAATCTGCGTCGGGTTTCACCGATGTAGAGGAGGCCGCACCGGGAGCACCGGATGCAATAGATGACCCCAACAGACTCACAAGTGAAGTGTTGCCTCACCTGGAAGGACTGTTTGGGGCCCTGAATGAGGCAAGAGAGGAGGGGTAGGGACAGGTGTAGCACTTACGCTTACAGGGATAAGTGCCGGGTGGGAGATCCGTGGAGAGGGACATGTGGATCAGTCCTCTACTGCCATGATGAGGCTGAACTCAGCTTGGAGGAGCAACACTTCATATACCGTCTAATTAGTCTCCAGCCCCTTGGTATGAACATAGAATTCTCCAACTTCTGGTAATTCCCTCCCCCACCCCCTTCCCCTATCCCTATGTCACTCTGCCCCTCCCCCAGCTGCCTATCACCTCCCTCATGGTTCCGCCTCCTTCTACTACCCATTGTGTTTTCCCCTATTCTTTCTTCACCTTTCCTGCCTATCCCCTCCCTGCCTCCCCTCCCCCACCCCTTTATCTTTCCCCTTACTGGTTTTTCACCTGGAACCTACCAGCCTTCTCCCTTCCACCCTCCCCCCACCTTCTTTATAGGGCCTCTGCCCCTTCCCCCTACAGTCCTGACGAAGGGTTCCGGCCCGAAACCTCGACTCGTTTCCACAGATGCTGCCCGACCTGCTGAGTTCCTCCAGCGTGTTGTGAGTGTTGCTTTGACCCCAGCATCTGTAGAGTATTTTGTATTTACTTCTGTAGCCTCTCTGCTTCCTCAAAACTTCCTGCCCTCGGCCTATCTTCATATTGTCTACAAACTTTGTAACAAAGCCAGCAATTTCATCATCCAAATCATTAACATACAACGTTAAAAGAGGCACTCCCAACACCGACCCCTGTGGAACACCACTAGTCACTGACAGCCAACCAGAAAAGGCTCCCTTTATTCCCATCTGCCTCCTGCTAATCAGCCACTGCTCTATCCATGCCAGAATCTTTCCTGTAATACCATGGGCTTGTATTTGCTAAGCAGGATCATGTCCTACTAAACAGCCTAATGTGTGGCACCTTGTCAAAGACCTTCTGAAAATCCAAGTACAGCATAAACTGAATCTCCTTTGTCTATCCTGCTTGTTATTTCTTCAAAGAATTCTAACAGATTTGTCAGGCAAGATTTTCCCTTAAGGAAGCCATGCTGACCGCAACCTATTTTACCATGTGCCTCCAAGTACCCCAAAACCACATCTTTAACAATCGACTCCAACATCTCCCCAACCACTGATGTCAGATTAAGTGGTCTATAGTTTCCTTTCTTCTAGATCCTTCTCTTTTTAAAGAGTGGAGTGACATTTGCAATTTTCCAGCCATCTGGAATCATTCCAGAATCTAGTAATTCCTGAAAGATCGTTACTAATGCCTCCATAATCTCTTCAGCCACTTCTTTCAGAACTCTGGGGTGTGCACCATCTGGTCCAGGTGACTTATCTACATTCAGACCTTTCAATTTCTCAAGAACCTTCTCTCTAGTTATGGTAACTTCACACACTTCATGCCCCCTGATGCCTGGAACTTCCACCGTACTGCTAGCAACTTCCACAGAAAAGGCTGATGCAAAACACTTATTCATTCGCCATTTCATTGTCCCCATTACTAGCTCTCCAGCGTCATTTACCAGTTGTTCAATATCTAATCTTACTTCTCTTTTACTCCTTAACATATGTGGAAAAAGTTTGACATGCTCTTTATATTTGATCCTTTCCCTTCTTATGGCTCTTTTAGTTGCTCTCTGTTGGTTTTAAAAGCTTCCCAATTCTCTAACTTTCCACTAGCTTTTGCTGTTTTCCTTTTGCTTTTATGTTGGCTTTGACTTCCCTTTTCAGCCGTGGTTGACTTTAGAACACTTCTTCATCTTTGGGACAAATCTATCCTGTGCCTTCTGAATTGCTTCCAGAAACTCCGGCCATCGCTGTTCTGCCGTCATATCTGCTTGTGTCCCTTCCCAATTAACTCTGGCCAGCTCCTCCCTCATGCCTCTGTAAATCCCTTTACTGCTCTGTAGTACTGATACATCTGACTTTAGCTTCTCCTTCTCAAACTGCAGGGCGAATTCTATCATAGTATCTCTGAAGGGTTTCTTTAGCTTAAGCTCCCTAATCAATTCCAGTTCATTGCACTACATCCACTCCAGAATAGCTAGTCCCATAGTGGGCTCAAACACAAGCTGCTCTAAAAAGGCATCTCTTTGATGGAGAATGGATGTGAAAGCACAGAGGAACATCTGGAGAAATTTCTGAAACGCCAGTTCGCTGCTGTTGTTACTGTGTGCTCGGGAATCTTTCAGAGGGTAGGCCTCAGAATCCCCGGCCTTGCCTGCTTTTGGCGACCGGGAAGGAGGTCGAATCATTTGGACAGAGATGGCGCTCAGTACTCGGTGTCGGAGAGCTGATCAGAGCTCGAAGCTTTCAGATTGTGGTCGGCATGGCAGGGAGAGTTTTTCTTCCTTCTCCCGTTTGCATGAGATGTGGGACATTTGAGAAACGTTGAACTCTACTGTGCTCATGGACTTCTTCATCAAGTTATGGTATTGTTACACTGTTGTAACTATATGTATAATTACGTGGTTTTGTCAGTTTTTTCAGTCTTGGTTTGTCCTGTGTTTTGTGATATCACACTGGAGGAAATAATGTATCATTTCTTAATGCATGCATTACTAAATGATAATAAAAGAGGACTACGTGTCTTCATAATCTAAATCTAAAATCCCAATCTACCTGCATATTGAAATCGCCGTGACTATTGTAACATTTTCTATCTCCCATTATGATTTGCATCCCATATCCTGGCTGACTGCTTGGAGGCGTGTATATAACTCCCATAAGGGTCTTTTTACATTTGCAATTTCTTAACTCTACCCCCAAGGATTCTACATTTCTGATCCTATGTCACCTCTCTCTAAGGATTTGATTTCTTTTTTTTTTACCACACTACCCCCTCTGCCTGTCTGCCTGTCCTTTGGATACAATGTATATCCTTGGATGTGAAGCTCTCAACTATGATCTTCTTTCAGCCATGAATCAGTGATGGCCACAGTGTCATACCTACCAATCTCTACAACTGTGCTATGAGGTCATCAATTCCCACCGCTATCTGTAAGGACTTTGTACGGTCTCCCTGTGACCCGTGAGTTTCATCCGGATGCTCTAGGTTTCTCCCACGCTCCAGAGATGTATGGATTAGGGTTAGTGAGTTGTGAGCAACAATTTTGAGCTGCCCCCAGGACAATCCTCGCCGATCTGATCTGCTGCAAACAACACATTTCACTGTACGTTGTCATGTTTTGGGGTACGTGTGATGATCCACACCAGTGCAGTATGAAAAGAGCTGCCTTTTAATCAGGGTGGTGGTTGAGATTTTGAAGTCAGAGTTTCGCAGCAGTTTTTCTGATTTGAGGAGCGACCAATCGGCAAGTGCCATTGCGTAAAAAGTGCGACCATTCAGTCAGGTCTGCATTCAAGATTTAAAAGGCAGAGCTTTGAGCCAGTTTTCTCTGAGTTGGACAATCCACACCAGGGGTACATTTTAATCAAGGCACCAATCAAGATTTCTAAAGAGGAGCTTCGTGGCAGGTATCCTGATTTGAGGAGCGACCAATCAGCAAGAGGGATTCATTAGAAAGGGCCAATAAGAATAATTCAAGTGCAAGTGGAGCGGCTGTTCACTTGGAGTGTGCCAGGCTTTAGAGTGGCTTGGCTGGGGTAAACTGTCTTGTAAGTTGCGCTCTCTTCTTCGTGTTCTTCTTTGTTCATTCCTCATCTGTTTGTGCATAGTAGTGTAGTGAGAATGGCTCCGGGGCAGCGTTTTGTCCTGGGTGTGGGGTGTGGGAAGTCTGGGAGACCTCCAGTCTCCCGGGGAAATCCATCTGCGCCAGATGCACCGAGCTGCAGCTTGATGACCTTTGACTCATACGGGAAGATGGGGAGGTGATGGGAGCTGCAGGGAGGTAGTCACCCCTAGGTTGCAGGAGACAGGTAACTGGGTGACTGTCAGGAGAAGGAGAGGAAATGTACAGCCAGTGCAGAGTACTTGGTTACAGGAGGGACAGGACTGGCAGCTTAATGTTCCAGGGTTCCAATGTTTCAGACGTGATGGAGGCAGAGGGGTGAAGGGTGGGGGGGGGGAGGTGGCATTGCTAGTCAGGGAAAATGTTACAGCAGTGCTCAGGCAGGACAGATGAGAGGACTTGTCTACCGAGGCCATATGTGTGGAGCTGAGAAACAGGAAAGGTATGGCCACATTAATGGGGTTGTATTATAGACCACCCTATAGTCAGCGAGAATTGGAGGAGCAAATCTGCAGAGAGATAGCAGGCAACTGCAGGAAACATAAAGTTGTGGTGGTAGGGGATTTTAATTTTCCACATGTTGATTGAGATTCCCATATTGTTAAAGGTCTAAATGGGTTAGAGTTTGTAAAATGTGTTCAGGAAAGTTTTCTAAATCAATATATAGGGGTACCAACTAGAGAAGATGCAATATTAGATCTGTTAGGAAATGAGTTAGGACAGGTGACGGAAGTGTTTGTAGGGGAACATTTTGGTTCCAGTGATCATAACACCATTAGTTTCAACTTGATCATGGATAAAGATAATTCTGGTCCTTGGGTTGAGGTTCTAAACTGGAAAAAGGCCAAACTTGAAGAAATGAGAAAGGATCTAAAAAGCGTGGATTGGGACAGGTAGTTCTCTGGCAAAGATGTGATTGGTAGGTGGGAAGCCTTCAAAGGAGAAATTTTGAGAATGCAGAGTTTGTATGTCCCTGTCAGGATTAAAGGCAAAGTGAATAAGAATAAGGAACCTTGGTTCTCAAGGGATATTGCAACTCTGATAAAGAAGAAGAGAGAGTTGTATGACATGTACAGGAAACAGGGAGCAAATAAGGTGCTTGAGGAATATAAAAAGTGCAAAAAAAAACTTAAGAAAGAAATCAGGAGGGCTGAAAGAAGACATGAGGTTGCCTTGGCAGTCAAAGTGAAGGATAATCCAAAGAGCTTCTACAGGTATATTAAGAGCAAAAGGATAGTAAGGGATAAAATTGGTCCTCTTGAAGATCATAGTGGTCAGCTATGTGCGGAACCAAAGGAAATGGGGGAGATCTCAAATGGGTTTTTTGCATCTGTATGCAGCCCCCCCTGGCCACCCTCAGGGTCCCTCGGCTCGCTGTCGTCTAGGGAAACAGCCTCGGCCCTGCCAAACTGGGTAATTCGTTTGTGTGGATGCTGTGTGAGGTACCCCACCCCGCCCAAATAACAGACATTACACCAGATGCAATTAAATGATTTACAGTTTATAGATATTACTGGAACTATATAATTAAAAGGGAATAAAATATAAAAGGAAAATAAAAGGCGCCACACTTATCAAAGTTCAATCTCTTCGTGCACAAACAGTTGGAGCTCAAGGACCTTCTTCTTCACCCTGCGACCCCTTCGGACCACCTCGACCGGCCGCCTGGGACCAACAACGGTGGTCGACCAGATGCTCCACACGAGTCCGTCTCCGTCTCCTCGCCGAACGTCCCGCTCGGGGTCCGACCCCGTTAGCGGACTCACAGCACCTGGTCCATTCTCTGTCTCACTCCGCCTTCTCCCCAAAACCCCGCGCATACAGTATCTTCAAATACACCAAAACCATAACAACTATCCCAATTGGTTAATAGCACCCTCTTATCACCCTCTAAACCACAATAAGCTGCTAGCGCAAACTTTCTCAGCGTTAAAGCACAACAAAGCCGCGTTCCCCAGATTAACATAACAAAAACGCCATTTTAATTAGCCTTCGCAGTAACATAAAAATCGAAACCCCCTTACACTCTCCCCCCACCAAATAAAGTCATGTCCTCATGACTTCTAAATAACTCGCCACCCAGTCCTACAGACACACAACACACACATACACAGATACACACAGTGACAGTGCTCCCCAAACAGTGGACCTTACTCCCGTCCCACGGGCGCTAAATAGGCCAACCTATCTGGGAGCTTCTTAACCCTCTGAGACCTCCGTACCCCCTCACCTAAACCCACAAGGCTCAGACACTACTAGGGATACCTCGGGCCTGCTTGCCAACTCCTCTCTTACTCAGGCCACCACTACAGCTCGGAGCCCCCTGTCCCGTGGCCGGGGCCCCGCCTCTCCTCCTTCCTGATCCTGCCGTAACTCAGACTGCCCACAGCTAGCCCTCCCCACTACACCTGACTCAGTGGGAGAAGGGCCAAAGGTCTCTTCCTCAATCACGGGGAAGTTAGCGAAAGGCAGCATGTACCACATGTGCAGCACATCATCCTTTGAATCCGTATTCTTCCTCATTCCTTCGATCGGTAGCTGCTGTTTGAGTTTCTCCAAACTGAAACATTTAGCTGGGGCTACCCCTTCAGCCTCCTGCAGTCGAGACGTCAGCTTCTTCGGGGACTCCTTCAACTCTCACCACAGCCTCAGCAGTTCTGACTCAGGGTTCCTGGCCATCTCAATCTGGGACGCAGTTACCCCACCAGCTTCTTCCACCCTGACCTGAAAAGCAGCAGTTAAAGGATGTTCAGCCTCCGGTTGTTTCTTCCTGAGGGCGTCTTCCAGGTCAACTTTCAGTTTTTCCACTTCATTTAAACTCACGATAGTCATCTTCAGGTTCCTTTCAAGCGTCCGCCTCCCTTTTCCGAGATCTGTCCTCCATTTCTTTACCTCCTCGGGAGTGTAGTCAAACTTCCCTCCCTGGGCTCTCGGTTTTCTGTTGACCTTAGTCAGAACACTTCCTTGATCTTCCCCAACTTGTAAATCTTCCAATCTGTTCTGAATGGACGTCTTGAGTTTCTGCTGATCCCTTCGAAGGTGGGTCATTGTTTCTTCTCGCTGGATTAATTCGTCAGTATATGACCGCAGTGCGGTGCAAATCCCCTCTCTTCCCTGTGTCTCATTCAGATTGACGACCTGGGTTTCCATCCCCCGGTCCACCACCGTCTGTCCCAACACCAGGAAGTTCAACTGGTATGTCGGATCATTTTCCTCACATTGCACCAAACTCCTCCGGCCAAAAACTCCTCCACATTTGACACTTCGCTTCGGTCGCCCGGGCTCAGCCACTCGCCTCGCCTCATAGTCCCCCCAGGCGAATCCAAGCTCTAGGCGGTCATCCACATACGTCAAAACTCCACACACCTTCACTTCCCCCACGGTTTTCCTCATGCCCCGTGGGAAGGATGCAGGGGCTCCGGATATGCCCTTGGGCATCTTTTCGGATCGGAAGAATCCTAGGGAACTAGTAAAGGCCATCTTCAGCTCAACAGCTGCACTCCTCAGGATCTGGCAACATCCACCCCTCAGATGCAGCACATTAAACCACGTCGCATCATCCACACACACGCTGCCTTCATCTTCCACGCCGCCAGGGTCCAGTTGCCGCGACCTCTCTCTCACTGAGGTGTCTTCAGCGGTCAACTCCCCTCCCTCGTGGTGGTTTGGAGCATCTACTAAGAGGGTCTCACCCTCAGCTACTTTCCCCAAGCCGTACCACCGCTGGGTCTCATTTAAATTCGGTACTGGCTCAAGGCTGCTACACACGTCCTCAGAAGCAACTCGACACACTGGGTGCCCAGAAAATGCCTCCATGAACTCCAGGGTCATTAACCAATCATCGTCTTCTGGATAATTACCGGCACTGGTACTCAAAGTCTCCGGTGCCCTTGCGGTTGTCAAGGATAAATGCTTCAGACACCGGTTGTAAAACAAACTGTACAACAACTTGATCTGTGCCCCGCGGTCGAGGATACCTTTAGCATCGCTTCCCTCTATCCATAACGACACCTGGGGCGTGGCCCCTCTAAGCCTTCAGGAATAGGGTCTTTTCCTTGCGGAAGTTCAGTGGTACATTGCTAGGAACGTGTTTCCCCAGAGACCGCAGGCCGTTTCCCCACTGGGCCTCCACTAAGTTTCCCGACACCTCTCTGATCAACTGAACAACTGATCCCCTGAAATGATCCCCCTGGCACTACAAGCAATTTAGCCGCCCTCCTCGCCAGAGAAGACACACTGAAAACTTTCCCCCTTCTTTCAAATAACTGACAGCTGTCACTACGGTGTAAGTGAACCTGACAGCTCTAACACCGTCACCAGCCCGCCTACTCAAACTTTCAACCAATCCCTGTCGCTCTCCCTCAACCAAGCACTGCCACTCATCTAACAACTGAGAGATCCACTCCGCCCACGTCTCACACGTCTCCGCCCCTCCTGGGGTGGACACTATCCCCAGTGCCAGGCGGAGCCTGCCAGAGCTAGAACATTTATTCGCAGACTCTACCTCCAAATCAGACCACTCTTTCCTCTCTCTCCCAACTGCATGGACAGCCCCGAGTGCCACCTCTAACTCGTCAATGCTAGTCTGAACTCGAACAAAGACCGCACCCACAACGCATACAGCAATCAACAGCAAATAACCCACAGAGACACACATTACAGATTTAATCAGGGCACCCACACAGCATACCAACAGACTCAAGCATCCCGGACGAGCCCCCACAATGCAGCCCCCCTGGCCACCCTCAGGGTCGCTCGGCTCGCTGTCGTCTAGGGAAACAGCCTCAGCCCTGCCAAACTGGGTAATTCGTTTGTGTGGATGCTGTGTGAGGTACCCCACCCTGCCCAAATAACAGACATTACACCAGATGCAATTAAATGATTTACAGTTTATAGATATTACTGGAACTATATAATTAAAAGAGAATAAAATATAAAAGGAAAATAAAAGGCACCACACTTATCAAAGTTCAATCACTTCGTGCACAAACAGTTGGAGCTCAAGGACCTTCTTCTTCACCCTGCGACCCCCTCGGACCACCTCGACCGGCCGCCTGGGACCAACAACGGTGGTCGACCAGATGCTCCACACGAGTCCGTCTCCGTCTCCTCGCCGAACGTCCCGCTCGGGGTCCGACCCCGTTAGCGGACTCACAGCACCTGGTCCATTCTCTGTCTCACTCCGCCTTCTCCCCAAAACCCCGCGCATACAGTATCTTCAAATACACCAAAACCATAACAACTATCCCAATTGGTTAATAACACCCTCTTATCACCCTCTAAACCACAATAAGCTGCTAGCGCAAACTTTCTCAGCGTTAAAGCACAACAAAGCCGCGTTCCCCAGATTAACATAACAAAAACGCCATTTTAATTAGCCTTCGCAGTAACATAAAAATCGAAACCCCCTTACATGTATTTACTAAGGAAACTGGCATGCAGTCAATGGAAATAAGGCAAACAAGTAGTGAGGTCATGGAACCTATACAGATTGAGGAGGAGGAGGTGCTTGCTATCTTGAGGCAAATCAGAGTAGATAAATCCCCAGGAACTGATAGGGTATTCCCTCAGACCTTGAAGGAGACTAGTATTGAAGTTGCGGGGGCCCTGGCAGAAATATTTAAAATGTCGGTGTCTACGGGTGAGGTGCCGGAGGATTGGAGAGTGGCTCATGTTGTTCCGTTGTTTAAAAAAGGCTCTAAAAGTAATCTGGGAAATTATAGGCCGGTAAATTTGACGTCAGTAGTAGGTAAATTATTGGAAGGAGTACTGAGAGATAGGATCTACAAGTATTTGGATAGACAGGGACTTATCAGGGAGAGTCAACATGGCTTTGTGCGTGGTAGGTCATGTTTGACCAATCTGTTGGAGCTTTTTGAGGAGGTTACCAGGAAAGTGGATGAAGGGAAGGCAGTGGATATTGTCTACATGGACTTCAGTAAGGCCTTTGATAAGGTCCCGCATGGGATGTTAGTTAGGAAAATTCAGTCGCTAGGTATACATGGAGAGGTGGTAAATTGGATTAGACATTGGCTCGATGGAAGAAGCCAGAGAGTGGTGGTAGAGAATTGCTTCTCAGAGTGGAGGCCTGTGACTAGTGGTGTGCCACAGGGATCAGTGCTGGGTCAATTGTTATTTGTCATCTATATCAGTGATCTGGATGATAATGTGGTAAATTGGATCAGCAAATTTGCTGATGATAGAAATATTGGAGGTGTAGTGAACAATGAGGAAGGCTTTCAAAGCTTGCAGAGGGATTTGGACCAGCTGGAAAAATGGGCTGAAAAATGGCAGATGGAGTTTAATACAGACAAGTGTGAGGTATTGCACTTTGGAAGGACAAACCAAGGTAGAACATACAAGGTAAATGGTAGGGCACTGAGGAGCGCAGTAGAACAGAGGGATCAGAGGACATGGGTTAAGGGTGAAGGGGGAAAAGTTTAAAGGGAACATTGGGGGGGGCGCTTCTTTACACATAGAGAGTGGTGGGTCTGTGGAATGAGCTGCCAGATGAAGTGGTAAATGCGGGCTCACTCTTAACTTTTAAGAAAAACTTGGACAGGTACATGGATGAGAGGTGTATGGAGGGATATGGTCCAGATGCAAGTCAGTGGGACTAGGCAGAAAAATGGTTTGGCACAGCCAAGAAGGGCCAAAAGGCCTGTTTCTGTGCTGTAATGTTCTATGGTTCTATGGTACACCAGTGACAGTTCCCCTCAATAATAAGTATACAATTTTAGATACTACTGAGGGGGTGAGCTACCGGCTGGAGCCACAGTGATCAAGTCGGGTGCTGTTGCTTAGAAGACCAGAGAGATGAAGAGGATTGCAGTGTTGACAGGAGATTCCTTAGTTAGAGGAACAGAGACGAGCTTCTCTGCGCACCAGACAGACATCCAGGTGGTATGGTGTCTCCTTGGAGCCAGGATCAGGGATGTCACGGATTGGGTCCACGGCATTCTCAAAGACGAGGGTGAGCAGCCAGAAGTCTTGGTACATATTGGCACCAATGACATAGGTAGACAAGGTGAGGAGGTCCTGAGGAGAGATGTTAGTGAGCTAAGTAGAAAGTTGAAAAACAAGACCTCCAGGGTAGTAATCTTTGGGTTGCTGCTTGTGCCACACACTAGTGAGGGCAAGAATAGGAAGATTTGGCAGGTGAATGCGGAATTGGTGCAAGGGGCAGGGATCCAGATTTCTGGATCACTGGGATCTTTTCTGGGGAAGGTAACCTGTACAAAAGGGGCAGGATACACTGGAAACTGAGGGAGTCCAATATCTTTATTGAGCTAGAATTGTTCGGGTGGGAACTGGAATGATATTGCAGAAGATGAGGTAGTTGGGCAATGTGTAGTGCGACTCCTAGCGAGGAGAGGCTGATGATTACAGTCAACATGATGAGTTGCAATGTAACAGGCAGACAAAATCGAAAAGGGTGAATACAGAACTAAAAATATTATATTTTAATGTGTGCAGTATATGGAATAAGGTCAATAAACTTGTAGCACACTTACAGATTGGTATGTATGACACTGTAGGCATCACTGAATCATGACTGAAAGAAGATTATGGCTGGGAGCATAATGTTCAAGGATACGCATTGTATTGAAAGGTCAGTCAGGAAGGCAGAGGGGGTGGTGTTGCTCTGCTGGTAAAAAGTGAAATTAAGTCATTAGGAAGAGGTGACATAGGATTGGAAGATGTTGATTCATTGTGGATAGAGCTAAGGAACTGCAAGGGTAAAAAGACCATGATGGAAGTTCTATGCAGACCCCCAAACAGTAGTAAGGATATGGCCTACAAATTACAATGGGAGATAGAAAATGCATGTCAAAAGGGTAACGTTGCAATAGACATGGGGGATTTCAATATGCAGGTAGGTTGGGGAAATCAATTGGTGCTGGGTTCCAGAAGGGGAAATTTCTAGAATGCCTATGAGATGGCTTTTTAGAGCAGCTCATAGTTGAGCCCACTAGAAGATCAGCTATTCTAGATTGGGTGATGTGCAATGAACCAGAAATGATTAAAGTAAAAGAACCCTTGGATGCAAGTGCAAACTTTACAACTCCTCCCTTGGAAGGTCAGACACCCTGAGCCAATAGGCTGGTCCTGGACATTTCATAATTTACTGGCATAATTTACATATTACTATTTAACTATTATGGTTCTATTACTATTTATTATTTATGGTGCAACTGTAACGAAAACCATTTTCCCCCGGGGGTCAGTAAAGTATGACTATGATATGATCAAATTCACCCTGAAATTTAAGAAGCTAAAGTCAGATGTATCAGTATTTCAGTGGGGTAAAGGGAATTACAGAGGCTAGAGTGGGAATAATGGGAGCCTTTTCTGGTTGGCTGCCAGTGACTAGTGGTGTTCCACAGGGGTCTGTTTTGGGATTGATTCTTTTTATTGATGGTTATGTGGACATTACGAAGATAGGTGGAGGGGCAGGTAGTTTTGAGGAAATAGGCTACAGAAGGACTTAGACAGATTAGGAGAATGGGCAAAGATGTGGATGTTTTTGAAAAATTATGTATCTGGAAATGATATTAAGTCAAACAAATGTAAATTTTTGGCCATTTCCCAAAGACCTAGAAATTAAGTTTTTGCAGCAAGATTTTGGAGTGACTGAATCCAAAATGATTGAATGAGATTTCCCTTCAATAGAATTATAAAATAATCTTTAAATTAAAGGAATTTCAATAAATTGATTCCGAATACACTCAGTGGCCACTTTATTAATTACACCAGTACATCTGCACATTAATACAAATATCTAATCATGTGACAGCAACTCAATGCATAAAAGCATGCAGACATGGTCAAGAGGGTCAGTTGTTGTTCAGACCGAACGTCAGAGTGGGAAAGAAATGTGATCTAAGTGACTTTAACCATGAAATGATTGTGGATGCCAGACAGGGTGGTTTGAGTATCTCAGAAACTGCTGATCCCCTTGGATTTTCACACACCACAGTCTCTAGACCTTACAGAGAATGGCGCAAAAAAAATTAAAAGCATTCAGTGAGCGGCAGTTCTGAGGGTGGAAATGTCTTATAATGAGAGAGATCAGAGGAGAATGGCCAGACTGGTTCAAGGTGACAGGGACTCAAATAACCACGCATTACAACAGTGGTGTGCAGAACACAGCATGTCGAACCTCGAGGTGGATGGGCTACAGCAGCTGAAGACCATGAACATACACTCAATGGCCCCACTACCTAATAAAGTAGCCAATATTGCACAGGAATTATTATAAACTTACTTTCTCAGCCCCTTCCTTTGCTCCTTTATCCCACACGTCCTTTTTCATGTTTTGTTCTATTTGGAAAATAAATTACGAAGATCTAAATTGCTGGATATCTGTGTGAGTCTGGTGAAATGTTATAGAACAGAAATAGGTCACTGCATTAATCCCGATTAAGTCTTGTCAGACAGACTGGATTATAAAATATTATAGTGTACAAGAAACAATTGAGCCTGGTTTTTTTTGGAAAATGCTCTGTTTTCTTATTTTAAAAAATTATTGATTGCTTTTGATTTCAAATGTAGCTCTGGGTGTGTAATGACTGGAGTTTAGATGCAAGCACAGTCCCAGAGGCACCTTATGCTCCTTGTACGTTAACCTAATCATTCCTGGCTTCATGCTCGTGAACCTCTTCTGGACCCCCTCCAAAAGGCTGTACCTAATCTGGATCCAGATTATAACTAACGGACTGTGTTTTTCACTTTCCCTTTCCAAGTTAAAATGCTTGCATATTAATGAATTGGGAATTGAATTGAATTGATTTTGGCTATGTCCACACTAGACCAGATAATTTTGAAAACGCCAGTTTCTCATAAAAACGATAGGCATCCACACCAGGCGTTTTTGAAAATACCTCCATCCCTATTAAAACGGGTATTTGGGTGAATCTCCTCCTACTGGGCATGCGCAGGACACACTGAAAACAAGCGAAGAGGGAACGGTGTACTTGCTGCGCGTTTGTCCAGTTACAGACTAGAAAAACTTAAAAGGAAATTGCCAAATGACGGACAGCTGTTGGCTCTCGCGCAGGAGGGCTTAAAACTAAAAAAACAAATGCTGGAGCATATGGAGGCAACCGACAAGGAGTTCACGGACAGTATGACCCGGCTGACGACGAACATTGAAAAACTGACTAACTCTGCTGCAGAGGGATTTGCAATGATGAGGAATATGATGGCTCCCCCCTCCCCCCCAAGTACTTTTCACCACCACAATACCAGCCTCACAGCCACTACAATAGCTACACAGACCCCCGGGTGGCCCCACTATCATCTTCCCCACTCCCACAGAGGGGTCACCCTGGAAACATTTCCTGCAGCCATAGTCTCTTCACCGATGAAAGGAACTCAGGTTTTTTAAAACCTCCGGTTACCCCGTACACACTACAATGCCCAACCAGCGTTTTCAGATTTAAACACTCTGGAGAGTGTTTTAGAAAAGCTCCGTTTTCTGGGGAGGAAAACGCCATTTCAATGTGGATGGAGGGTCAAAAAAGCTTGGGTTACAGATTTATCCCATCTAGTGTGGACGTAGCCTTTACTTCTTCTATCCTTCACATACATGAGGAGAGGTTTATCAAGAATGTCTTATGAGGATTGGTTGAGCGAGCTGGGGCTTTTCTCTTTGAGGTGAAGGAGGGTGAGAGGTGTACAAGATGATAAGAGGCATAGATCAAGTGGACAGTCAGAGACATTTCCCCGGGGTGGAAATGGCTAATAGCAGGGTGGGGGGTCTAAATTTTGAGGGGATAGGAAGAAAGTAGAGAGGGGGATGTCAGACACGGGGAATGCTCCCTGAGTTACCAGTGACATTCCTCCATTTAAATTCATGGCAATGGAACCGTGCTAAGACATATTTTCAAAGCTCTTTGCAAATATTTTGATCTTCCTATCATCACAGAGTGGTGAATCTGTGGAATTTGTTGCCACAGCCAGCTGTGGAGGCCTAGTCATGATGTATATTTAAGCTAGAAATTAATAGATTGGTCAGGGCATGAAGGGATATAGGGCGAAGGCTGGAGATTGGGGCTGAGGGGAAAATTGGATCAACCATGATGAAATGATGGAGCAGACTCGATGGGCCAAATGGCCTAATTCTGCTCCTATATCTTATGGACTTTTAACATTCACAAGCGGTTGAGGTTGACTAGAGAGAGGGAGATGGAACCTAATTAGTCAACAACAAGATACTGGATTCCCTCTGCTTTCTTGTGGAAATGTGTATTGTAGAGACTTTGATGCTTGGTGAGAGTTGTGTGGGTCCTCCCATTGTGCCATGTTCGAAGTAGTGCGAGGTGAACCATGGAGTTAATTTGCTCACTGAGGCTGGTTTTGCTACAGTTTGGGGTTAGTTTGTGAAGAGACAGCAGTGAGTTATAATCGGAATGGGTGTTTCACTCTGCCTTTCCAAATTAAAATTTCAGAGGCTCTTAGCTAAGTACATGGATGATGGAAGAACGTGAGAGGGAAGGGTTCGATTAATCATGCAGTAGGCTAAAAGTTTGGTGCAACGTCGTGGGCCTGTATTGTGCTGTAATGTTCTATGTTTTCTGTAGAGGTCAGTTGAAGATCTTACACTTTGATCTTTTATCATAAAACTCATTCCCTCATTGCTGGTTGGTTAGGATCCTGTGAAGTTGCACATGGTAGAGGAAGGGATGCTGGTGAGGGAAAGGCATCTTGAGGTCATATTTGTGTTGTCAGACTGTGAGGGATATAGAATCAGAATCATGTTTATAATCAGACCATAAATATAGGAGCAGAATTAGTCCATTCGGCCCATCGAGTCTGTTCTACCATTCCATCAAGTCTGATTTATTATCCCTCTTGACCCCATTCTCTTGCCTTCTCCCTGTAAGTCCTGGGACTGTGCTGGACATTGACGCAAGCGACACATTTCACTGTGTGTTGAAGACGAGCAGTGTTATTTGTCACGTGACCATCGAAACAGTGAAATGCGTCATCTGTGTTTCACTCTTTCGATGTACTGTACGTATAGAGCTGGTCTCCATCTTTACTCAAAGCATATAGAATCAGGTTGAGTTACTTCTGAATGGATGGTTTGTGAGCAGATCAGGGTTCAATTCCTGATGCTGCCCGTACATCTGCCAGTGGCCATGTGGGTTTCCTCTGGGTTCTCTGGTTCCCTCCCATTTTCCAAAGAGGTACAGGTGATGGTTTGTGAGCTGTGTTGGCACCGGCAGGGTGGCGACACTTGTAGGTTGCCCCCAGCATGTCTTCGCTGATCTGATTGACACAAGTGACATGTGTTTGCATATATGTGTGACAAGTAAAACTTGGTCAAGGCTGGGGGCAAAGCACACGTTCACTGTATATTTCACAAAAAATGTGCTACTGGACTCACTTTCAAGGACTCTACAACTCATGTTCTCAGTATTATTTTATTTATTATTAGTTTTTAGTGTTTGCAGTTTGTTTTCAGTCTTTGTTAGTGTGTAGTTTTTCACTGATTCTATTGTATTTCTTTGTTCTACTGTGAATGCCCACAAGAAGATGAACTCGGAGGTTGTATATGGTGACGTGTGTGTACTTCGATAAATTTACTTTGAACTTTTTTTAGGATCTACCCTGAAAATCAGAAGTAGAAAGATGGCCTATTTAATTGGTGATTTAAATTTGAATTACTGAAATCCCATCAGCATTGTTACTGGAGATGGTGTCCTTTCTGATGCAAATGTCTGTGCTTGTCCTTACTACATTTCTGGTACAGGAAATGTTCTTATCCACTCTTTGGAGCAAGTTTTGAAGAGTCCTGAAGCTTTAGACTGATGTTTTTCAACGGCGTAACTGAGTTTTTTTTGCTGGTGGTTGTATTAACTGTAAATGGTCTTTTACTGCCTTTTGGACTGTAAGTACATTTAATGTAAATGGTCTTTTACAAATCATGTTAAGATTCAAGATTTTAATGTCATTTCCAGTCACGTGTAAAGGAGAATGAAATAATTGTTACTCGAAATCCGATGAAGCACACAATAATAAAAAACACATGATGTTGCTGGCCCTGTTCCGGCACCTTCTGTGTCTACGTCTTTGAGAGCGGGTAGCTGGTGCCGGAGATACACGGGGCAGTTTCGACTACCCATTGTGGTAGAACCAGCATATATGCCGCAGTGCGGTTTCTGTGCCAGGCAGTGATGCAGCTTGTTAAGATGCCCTCTGCTGTGCATCTGTACAGACCAGCTCTTTTCACTTCCTCAAAATGTACAGGCATTGGTGAGCTTTCCTGATTGTGTAGGACGGGACCACGGGAGGCTGTGTGTAAACTGCAGTCCCAGGAGTCTGAAACTTCTCCGTTTCCATTGCTGTCCACTGGTGTAAAGAGGGCTGTGAGTGGTGCAACTTCTCCTGATGTCGATAACCATCTCCCTTGTCTTGCTGACATTGAGGAAGAGGTTCTTTGCTATAACACTCAGTTGTTAGTTCAGTGTCGAAAATAAAGATCGGAAGGAGCTCTTTTTGGTGAACAACATTACAAACAACCAGACTGTCTGATAGAGTCTTCCACCAAAATTCAAATTGATTTTGTATGTACAGAAAATGTATCTCTGGTTCAGAATTTGGATGTCATGTATGACTATGTTTCCGTGCATGAGAACCCACCATGCCTTTTGAAGTTTACCAGCAGTCTGAGAGCACCACTGAACGTACAACTTGTGAAGCGTTGGGCTTTGTATTTGCGCAGTTTGTATACCTGCACCATTTTTCTTTGTCCTAATGTGAATGCCTGCAAGAAAATGGGTGCCACGATAGCACAGTGATTAGCACGACGCTATTAGAGCTCGGGCTGTCAGAGTTTGGAGATCAATTATGGCGGCATCTGTAATGAGTTTGAAGGTCTTGCCCGCAACAGCTTGGGTTTCCTCTGGGTGCCCCGGTTCCCTCCCACAGTCCAAAGACATATTGGTTAAATAGGGGAGTGGGTCATTGTAAATTGTCCTGTGATTAGACTAGGCTAGGGTTAAATAGGGGAATGGGTCATTGTAAATTGTCCTGTGATTAGACTAGGCTAGGGTTAAATAGGGGAATGGGTCATTGTAAATTGTCCTGTGATTAGACTAGGCTAGGGTTAAATAGGGGAATGGGTCATTGTAAATTGTCCTGTGATTAGATTGGGCTAGGGTTAAATAGGGGTGTTGCTGGGCAGGGCAGCTTGTTGGACTGGAAGGGCCAGTTCACACTCAATCTAAAGGTTGTTACGGTGACATTTACTTTGAATTTTGTGGATAATAGGTGGAGGGGCAGGTAGTGTTGAGGAAGCAGGGTGACTGCTGAGGACTTGACAGATTGTGGGAAAGGGCAAAGAAGTGGCAGGTGGAGCATAGTGTAGGGAAGTGCATGGTCATGCACTTTGGCGGAAAGAATAAAGGTGGAGACTATTTTCTAAATGAGGCGAGAATTTGGAAGTCAGAGGTGCAAAGTGATTTGGGAGTCCTCCTGCAGGACTCCCTAAAAGTTAACTTAAAGATGAGTTTTATTTGTCACGTGTACATTGAAATATTCAGTCAAATATGTTGTCCACATCGACAGTCAGCAGAGTCTGAGGATGTGCTGGGGCAGCTTCCGGCACCAACATAGCATGCTAACAACCTACTAACCTCTACATCTTTGGGCTGTGGGTGGAAACCGTAGCACCCAGAGGAAATCCACACGGTCATGGGGAGAACGTCAAAACTCCTTACAGACAGCGGTGGGAATTAAACCGGTACCGTGATAGCATTATGCTGGCCACTGAGCTCTACACTACTCTGCCAGTTGGGCACCTAGGCAGCCCGGGCCGTGTCTGTGAATGGAGAGCACACCATTTCAGGTCAGAATCAGAATCGGGTCGAACATCACCGGCACGTGTGGTGAAATTCGTTGTTTTGCTGCAGCAGTACATGATAATAAAAACTATTGAATTGCAATAATGAAATTAACTTTGTAGTGCAAAAAGAGAGCAAAAGAGCAATAAAACATAGTGAGGTAGTGTTCATGGGTTCATTGTCTGTTCAGAAATCTCCTGAATCCATGGGGATAACTTCACTCACTTTCAAGGAGGCTTCATCTCATGTTCTTGTTATTTCTTGCTATTTATTATTTTTCTTTTGTATTAGCACAGTGTGTTACCTTTTGCACAATGTTCCTGTTCGGTGTGCTCTTTCATGATTCTGTTGTGCTGCTTGGATTTACTATGAATACCTGTGAGAAGATCAGTCTTAGGGTTGTATATGGTGATATATATGTTCTTGTACTTTGAACTTTGAAATCTGATGGTGGAGGGGAAGAAGCTGTTCCTGAAACATCGAGTATGTGTCTTCAGGCTCCTGTACCTCCTCCCTGATGGTAGAAATGAGAAGAGGGCATGTCCTGCGTGATGGTGGTCCTTCATGAAATTTTTTATCGTATTTTGTTTTAAATTGAATTTAATTTTTACAAGTTGCCCAATGGACTTTGAATGTTGTCTGCATTATTGACCAGACCTGAGTTACTTATTCAGCAACATATCTATTACATAATCGCTTATCGGCCAAACCTTGAACTCGCAGGTCACAACATCTCACTTTCCAATATTTGATTTTCTTCACTAACCGTGGGTGACCTTCAATCCAGATTGGGCGTCATGGTTAGAACAATGCTGTTACATGTTGGGGCGTTGGAGTTGGGAGCTTAATCCTGGCATCCCCTATAACGAGTGCTGTACGTCATCCCCTTGGAATGTGTGCCTTTTCCCAGGTGCTCTCGTTTCCTCCAACTACTTTCATCGATCATTGTAAAGTGCCCCATGATCACATTTGGGTTACACTGGGGTTGTTGAAGGTTGCTGTGATGACCCAGCTCAAAGGGCCGGAAGCTTCAGGAGCCTGATGGTTGAGGGTAGTAACTGTTCCTGAACCTGGTGGTGAGAGTCCTGAGGCTCCTGTACCTCAGCAGCGAGAGGGGAACAGGGCCTGGGTGGTGGGGGTCTCTGATGATGGATGCTGCTTTTCGGTGGTAGTGCTCTGTGTAGACGGAGGGGAGGGCTTTACCCATGATGGACTGGGTGGTCTCTGTAGGTTTCAATGTCCATGTGATAGATAAATCTGAATCTAAAATCAAATGGAGGATAAATACTTGAAGACAGATATTTCACACTTTGATGCCACATTGTTGGCGTGGGGACAGCAGTGCTCCTAGTCCTGTGTGTGTTTGGCTGGCTCTTCGAGGTACTGACTTTGCAGAAAACTACCTTTGCAAATCCACTGGCAGATTCATAAAGTCAAAGAGCACTACAGCACAGGAAAAGACCCTTTGGCACATATAGTCTGTGCTGCACTTGCTAGCAGCAGTGATTGGGGTTCAATTCCCACCGCTGTCTGTATGTTCTCTCCATGACCATGTGGGTTTCCTCCGGGTGCTCTGGTTTCCTCCCACAGTCCAAAGTCATACTCGTTGGGGGGTCAGTAAGTTGTGGCCGTGCTGTGCCTGGTGCCACTTGTGGGCTGCCTCCAGCGCATCCTCAGACTGGTTGTTGACACAAACGACGCATTTCATTGTATGAGGCTGCTGAATTCGTTCAGTACCGTCTCATGTACAGTGACAGGAACATCCCAACTCCTGTATTCAGTACTTTGATCTATGACGGCCAATGGACCAAAAGCTTCCTTTACAACCCTATCTACCTGAAACACAGTTTTCAAGGAATTATGGACCTATATTCCCAGATTCCTCTGTTCTGCACAAAGTTAGGCCTCACCAAAATCTTCAACATAACATCTGACTAACTTGCCCCCACTCTGTGAGAGGACGACAGTCGCCTCCTCCGAACCCAGAGCAGAGTATCCCCAGAATGGGCCTTCCCGTTTACTTTGGGCTGGCTGTCATAGAGAGCCGCAGCTTTAGACCTTCCACACCCAAATAGTCCCTCATTCAGCGTTTTTATTTAAAGAAATGCACAGTGGAATAAAACAACTGAAAGTGAGCTGATGCAAGAGCATTTGAACATCTGTAAGCTATTTTCCAAAACCACTGATCCAAGACCGATTAGAAATTATATGACGGCATCAGTGTAATTTTCCCACAATTACCAGAGGCCTCAAAGGACCAATTTTTAAAAATACATTTTCCAACCCCAACCATTTAGGTCACTAATTGAGCATGATCAAGGAACTCAAAAAATCTTTAAGGATTTCCAAGCATTTCCTGAGTTTGATAGGTGGGACAAGAGAATGGAAAAAAATCTGAAGGATAGTAGAATATTCTGTCATTGGACAGACACGTTAACTCCGTGGAAAACGTGTGAAGTGATCCACTTTGGAAAGTCAAATTTGAAGGCTGATACAGGGTTAACGGGAGGATTCTTAGTAGTGTGGACCACCAGAAGGTCCATAGATCCCCCCCACCCCGAGCTGCCGCGCAAGTTGATAGGGCAATTAAGAAAGTGTATAGTGTGTCGGCTTTCATTGGACAGGGGGCTGAGTACAAGAGCTTTGAGGTCATGTTGCAACTCTATAAAACACTGGTTAGATCACACTTGGAGTATTCTGTTCAGTTCTCATCGCCTCATTATAGGAAGGATGTGGAAGCTTTAGAGAGGGCGCAGAGGAGATTTACCAGGTGCTGCCTGGATTAGAGAGCATGTCTTGTGAGGATAGATTGAGTGAGCTAGGGCTTTTCCCTCCGGAGTGAAGGAGGATGAGAGGTGACTTTAAAGAGATGTACAAGATGATAAGAAGTGTTGATCAAGTGGACAGCCAGAGACTTTTTCCTAGGGTCGAAAAGGGCTAATACAAGGGGGAAAAATTTTAAGGTGATTGGAGGAAAGTATGGGGGCAAATGTCAGAGGTGGGTTTTTTTACACAGAGCGGTGGCTGTTTGGAACGCATCACCTGGGGTGGTGGTAGAGGCAGATACATTAGGGACATTTAAGAAACTGTTAGATAGGCACATGGATGATTAAATGAATTGTTAAATTAACTGCTTTTGATTAGTAAAGATTATTTCTGTAAAATGCCTTTAACGCACAATTCAGTTCCAGGCTGCTTCACAGAGAAGTGGTGCAAAGATCACAGCAATGGAAACTGGAAATGGCATTAAACAATCTTGCATCTTGAATAAGGAGGGTGGGACAGGACAGTGGTGGGGAGTGCAGGGCAGGGCAGTGGTGGGGAGAGCAGGGCAGGGCAGGCAGTGGTAGGGAGAGCAGGACAGGATAGTGGTGGGGAGCGCAGGGCAGGGCAGTGGTGGGGAGAGCAGGACAGGACAGTGGTGGGGAGCGCAGGGCAGGGCAGGGCAGTGGTGGGGAGAGTAGGACAGGGCAGTGGTGGGTAGTGCAGGACAGGACAGGACAGGGCAGTGGTGCATTTGGTAGAGCCCTTGCTTCGCAGCACCAAAGATGTGGGTTCGATTCTGACTGTGGCTGCTAACTGTTGAATTTGTTAGTTCTCCCCGTGACTGTGCTGCTTTCCTGTGGGAACTGTGGTTCCTTCCCACAATGTGAGAACATGAAACATTATAGGACAGTACAGACCCCTCGGCCCACAGTCAGGGTTGACATAGGACAGTACAGGCCCCTCGGCCCACGGTCAGGGTTGACGTAGGCGAGTACAGGCCCCTCGGCCCACGGTCAGGGTTGACGTAGGACAGTACAGGCCCCTCGGCCCACGGTCAGGGTTGACGTAGGACAGTACAGGCGCCTCGGCCCACGGTCAGGGTTGACGTAGGACAGTACAGGCGCCTCGGCCCACGGTCAGGGTTGACGTAGGACAGTACAGGCGCCTCGGCCCACGGTCAGGGTTGACGTAGGACAGTACAGGCGCTTCGGCCCACGGTCAGGGTTGACGTAGGCGAGTACAGGCCCCTCGGCCCACGGTCAGGGTTGACGTAGGACAGTACAGGCGCCTCGGCCCACGGTCAGGGTTGACGTAGGACAGTACAGGCGCTTCGGCCCACGGTCAGGGTTGACGTAGGCGAGTACAGGCGCCTCGGCCCACGGTCAGGGTTGACGTAGGACAGTACAGGCCCCTCGGCCCATGGTCAGGGTTGACGTAGGACAGTACAGGCGCCTCGGCCCACGGTCAGGGTAAGATCCCCGGTGTGTAGGTGAGTGGTGAGTAGATGGGAATTTTGGGAGACTTGTATTAGTGTGACAGGGTCAGCATGAACATGGTGGGTCGAGCTGTGCTGTAGGTCTCTGACTGTAAGGAGTGGTAATGGGGCTGTGGGACAAAAAAGGTCGATATCTAATCCTCCCAAACTGGAATACCTTGCATTTTTTCTTGATTAAGTTCCATCTCTGCATCATTTATGAGGTGCACAGTGGCGTAATGGTTAGCGTGAGGCTATTACAGTGTAGGCGACCGGGGTTCAGTTCCTGCCACTGTCGGTAAGGAGTTCGTATGTTCTCACGGAGACCGCGTGGGTTTTCTCTGGGTTTCCCACAGTCCAAGGTCGTATGGGTCAGTAGGCTAATCGGACACAGTGTCATTGGATGGCGCGAGCTCGTTGAGTCAGAGGGGCATGTTACCGTGCTGGACCTCGTATATAAAAAAATTGCCAGATTTTTGGAATCTGCAGATTTTTCTCCAATCAGGTCATTGTTGCCTTAGCTGGACTGACTCAAGATCTATGGGTCAGTAGGCTAATCGGTCACATGGATGTAATGGTTAGTTGGGTAATTAGTCATGTGGTTGCTGGGACCAGGCAGAATAATGGTTCAGTATGGAGCAGATGGGCTGAAGGGCCTGTTTGTGTGCTGTAGTACTCTGACTTGATGATTCTATGGGTGTAATTGTTTGGTGTGGGTTCCTCAAGCCAGAAGGGTCCATTGTGTACCTATCAAATCTCCTTTCAGTCGTCTACATTTCTAACTCATCTGGCTCAGAGCAGACTTGCATATCTGAATTTCCACCAAACACATACGATGAAGCTTTGTCTTTGGAGATTATTTTGTCTTCCCAGCCTACAAGCGCAGAGGATGTGAGCCGTGACTGCTGAAGCAGTCCACGTTCCTGGGATGGGCTCTGACTCGGCTGTCATCTGTCCCTCATTACTGCTTCCAGAGCACAAATATCAGTTAAATTCCAGACTGCAATTCAAAAGTCAGATTATTAAGTTACTTTCCAAAACTTTTGAACTGGGTCAGTTTTAGCTTTAATCGAGTCTGACAGAAATGAAGACCATGATTGGTTTTTGTTTGGACAATAGTACCAAAGTATGCAGTGTGAATAACTGTTCAAATAAACTATTAGCTGTTCTCAGAGCCCTTGATTTCCCATACCATAATAATTTGTTCATCTAATTACTGTGCCTTTGATTTATAGCTACACATTCCTCAACGTTTGACCGTTCGATATCCAGCGAGAAACAGTAATCAAGGCAGCTTTTATATTTCTTCACAATGCATCGAGTGTCTCTCTTCAGCAATCTCCTCTCTCCATGACCCCTCAAAAAAAAAACTGATTATTAAAGAAAATCTCTCACAACTTTCCCTCTGTCTTTGTAAAAAAAAATGAAGGAATTTTTAGTGCTTGTTTCTTCCTCTTTAATCTGTCTCACCTTTGACCCCAAAATGGTCCTTTTGGATCTGTTGACGTGGACACAAGTAGCTTTCTGGTGTCCTGAGTGGGGTTTAGTTAGTTTTATCTGAGGGGCTGTTATCCTATCAGGAACATAGCAGTCAGGCAATCATTTGCAAAGCTTGTGTAGATTCAGCTATCACCAAAAACTCTTGTTTTTATTCAGAGATACTGCACGGTAACAGGCCCTTCTGGCCTAGTGAGCCTGCACTGTCCAATTACACCCGTGTGACCAATTAATCAACACAGGAGATTCTGCAGATGCTGCACATCCACAGAAACACACGCACACGCAGAGTGCTGGAGGAACTCAGCAACATCTATGGAAATGAATAAATAGTCGAGAACCTTCTTCAGGACTGTGACCAAGGTGACCAATTAGCCTACTACCCTGTATCTTTGGACAGTGAGAGGAAACTGGAGCACATGGAGGAAACCCCCACGGTCACGGGGAGAATGTATAGACAGTGACAGGAATGTCACGCAGGCCACTGGTGCTGTAATGTTACGTTAACCACTGTTATGGGATCATGGATTTGCGCCTCTGGTGGACTGTGTCCTCTCCAGGGTGCAAGCCTGGGCGGGAAGATTTGAAGAACCGGCTGTTGCCCGTGTAGTGGGTTCCCCCTCTCCACATCACTGATGTAGTCCAAGGGAAGGGCAAGCGCAGATACAGTTTGGTACCAGTGTCGTCACAGGTTGCCATTCAAGGCTGACGAGCCCCACCTGCCCAAAGCAGCTGGTTTTAAGGCGCCAGTGGTCCATCTTTGCCCCTTCTCTTGTCAGTGGAAACAGTTCTGCTGGACCTAGTAGCTAAGCCACACGTGAAGGCCGAGAGTTAGACTTGGTTGTCAGAGGCTGTTAGAGACGCATGCCATTTGGTGCACTTTATAGGTAGTGGGAGCTTATCCCCACGACCATCTCCAGCTGTGACAACTGTAGGAACCAGTCTTTCACAAACACCTGTAGTGGGGAGCATCATAACTGACTGCATATGGAAACACCAATGTCCAGGAATGGGAAAGGCTACAGAGAGTGATGGATACGGCCCAGTTCGTCACAGATACAGAGAGAGTGATGGATACGGCCCAGTTCGTCACAGATACAGAGAGAGTGATGGATACGGCCCAGTTCGTCACAGATACAGAGAGAGTGATGGATACGGCCCAGTTCGTCACAGATACAGAGAGAGTGATGGATACGGCCCAGTTCGTCACAGATACAGAGAGAGTGATGGATACGGCCCAGTTCGTCACAGATACAGAGAGAGTGATGGATACGGCCCAGTTCGTCACAGATACAGAGAGAGTGATGGATACGGCCCAGTTCGTCACAGATACAGAGAGAGTGATGGATACGGCCCAGTTCATCACAGATACAGAGAGAGTGATGGATACGGCCCAGTTCGTCACAGATACAGAGAGTGATGGATACGGCCCAGTTCATCACAGATACAGAGAGAGTGATGGATACGGCCTGGTTCGTCACAGATACAGAGAGAGTGATGGATGCGGCCTGGTTCGTCACAGATACAGAGAGAGTGATGGATACGGCCCAGTTCGTCACAGATACAGAGAGAGTGATGGATACGGCCCGGTTCGTCACAGATACAGAGAGAGTGATGGATACGGCCCAGTTCGTCACAGATACAGAGAGTGATGATATGGCCCGGTTTGTCACAGATACAGAGAGAGTGATGGATACGGCCCAGTTCGTCACAGATACAGAGAGAGTGATGGATACGGCCCAGTTCGTCACAGATACAGAGAGTGATGATATGGCTCGGTTTGTCACAGATACAGAGAGAGTGATGGATACGACCCAGTTCGTCACAGATACAGAGAGAGTGATGGATACGGCCTGGTTCGTCACAGATACAGAGAGTGATGGATACGGCCCGGTTCGTCACAGATACAGAGAGAGTGATGGATACGGCCTGGTTCGTCACAGATACAGAGAGTGATGGATATGGCCCAGTTCGTCACAGATACAGAGAGAGTGATGATACGGCCTGGTTCGTCACAGATACAGAGAGAGTGATGATACGGCCTGGTTCGTCACAGATACAGAGAGAGTGATGATACGGCCTGGTTCGTCACAGATACAGAGAGAGTGATGATA
Organism: Mobula birostris; assembly: GCF_030028105.1. NCBI lineage: Eukaryota > Metazoa > Chordata > Chondrichthyes > Myliobatiformes > Myliobatidae > Mobula > Mobula birostris. Next base: position 3,047,686 of record NC_092370.1, on the reverse strand, counting down.
CGGCCTGGTTCGTCACAGATACAGAGAGAGTGATGGATACGGCCTGGTTCGTCACAGATACAGAGAGAGTGATGGATACGGCCCGGTTCGTCACAGATACAGAGAGAGTGATGATACGGCCCAGTTCGTCACAGATACAGAGAGTGATGATATGGCCCGGTTTGTCACAGATACAGAGAGAGTGATGGATACGGCCCAGTTCGTCACAGATACAGAGAGAGTGATGGATACGGCCTGGTTCGTCACAGATACAGAGAGTGATGGATACGGCCCAGTTCGTCACAGATACAGAGAATGATGGATACGGCCCAGTTCGTCACAGATACAGAGAGAGTGATGGATACGGCCTGGTTCGTCACAGATACAGAGAGTGATGGATATGGCCCAGTTCGTCACAGATACAGAGAGAGTGATGATACGGCCTGGTTCGTCACAGATACAGAGAGAGTGATGATACGGCCTGGTTCGTCACAGATACAGAGAGAGTGATGGATACGGCCCGGTTCGTCACAGATACAGAGAGTGATGGATATGGCCCAGTTCGTCACAGATACAGAGAGAGTGATGATACGGCCCGGTTCGTCACAGATACAGAGAGAGTGATGGATACGGCCCAGTTCGTCACAGATACAGAGAGAGTGATGGATACGGCCTGGTTCGTCACAGATACAGAGAGAGTGATGGATACGGCCTGGTTCGTCACAGATACAGAGAGAGTGATGGATACGGCCCGGTTCGTCACAGATACAGAGAGAGTGATGGATATGGCCTGGTTCGTCACAGATACAGAGAGAGTGATGGATACGGCCCGGTTCGTCACAGATACAGAGAGTGATGGATATGGCCCAGTTCGTCACAGATACAGAGAGAGTGATGGATACGGCCCAGTTCGTCACAGATACAGAGAGAGTGATGGATACGGCCCGGTTCGTCACAGATACAGAGAGAGTGATGGATACGGCCCGGTTCGTCACAGATACAGAGAGAGTGATGGATACGGCCCGGTTCGTCACAGATACAGAGAGAGTGATGATACGGCCCGGTTCGTCACAGATACAGAGAGAGTGATGGATACGGCCCGGTTCGTCACAGATACAGAGAGAGTGATGGATACGGCCTGGTTCGTCACAGATGCAACCCTCCTCACCTCTGATCACATCCACTCTACACAGAGCACTGTCACAGGAAAGGAGCATGCATCAACAGGGAACCCACCACCCAGGCCATGCTCCCCTTCCCACACGGAAGAGCAGCAAGATTACAATGGGTCAGAAAAGATGGGGTCTGAAAGCCTATCACTGTTGTGTTTTCAGAATCAGGTGTAATATCACTGGCATACATAGAATGTGTTGTTTTCGGGCAACAGTGAATTGCAATACAGCAGGGGTCTCCAACCTTTTCTGCACTGCGGACCAGTTTAATATTGACAATATTCTTGCGGACCGGCCGACCCAGGGGGTCGGGGGGGGCGGGTAAGATTGCCAACGGACAAAAGTAGCAGGCAAATACGTCGTGTTTACCACGAGTAAGACTACAATGACCATGAAGCCTTGCGTGGGCACCAGTGCGCATGTGTGACCTGCGTATGTGCGTACGTGCTGATTTTTTTTCTGCAAATCATTTTCGGCGATTCTGTTCGGAGAGGGGGGAGGTGTTAATCACGACTGAAATATAGGTAATGAGTGGCTAATACACTCAATTTCATTTTTAAAAGGGTTTATCTAACGAATTTAATATTAAACACACAGCACATATTTTCTTTGCATGAACATAGTGATAAGTCAATTATCAGGGGAGGACAGGGGAGCTTGAAGTCAGTGTTGAACGAACTTCCAGTAGAAGTGGTAGAGGCAGGTTCGATATTATCATTTAAAGAAAAATTGGATAGATATATGGACAGGAAAGGAATGGAGGGTTGTGGGCTGAGTGAAGGTCGGTGGGACTAGGTGAGAGTAGCATTCGGCATGGACTGGAAGGGCAGAGATGGCCTGTTTCCGTACTGTAATTGTTATATGGTTATATAAGTCAATAGCATCATAACATTTTGAGTAACGTTTTGGATATTAAACACACAGTGCATATTTTCCTCGTATGAACATATAAAATCATTGCAACACACCAATATCGCTGAATCAGTGGGAGCCCTGGGCTTGTTTTCCTGCAACAAGACAGTCCTATCGAGGGGTGATGGGAGACAGCGATACTCGAAGGGGGTTCCTTATGTTTAGTCTATTCCACAGTTTAGTTTTCGTTGCATTCATTGCAGAAAATTCCGCTTCGCAGAAAAATGTTGGAAATGGAATCAACGTTTTCAGTTGTTTCGTGGCTATCTCAGGATATTTAGCCTTGACTTTGATCCGGAATGCCGGCAGAGATGTTATGTTAAACATACTTTACAGCCCGCCGTCAGTTGCAAGCTTAAGGAGTTGATCTCCTTCCGGCACTGACAAGGACGACTTGCGGGTAATGAGCTTGCGTGTGTAATTGCTCAACAGAGGGCGTGACAGGGAATGAGAAAAGGTGCCGCTGACACATATCGCCAAATCATATTGTTTGCTCAGTGGTTGGGGACCGCTGCAATACAGAATAAAAACTATAGGTTACAGTGAACATAGATAAAAAATTAGTTAAAGAGGCAGTGCAGAAAGAGAAAAAATAGTGAGTTCATGGGTTCACTGCTCATTCAGAAATCTGATGAAGGGAAGAAGCTGTTTCTGAATCATGGTGTGTGAAACACTTGTGAGTATCTTGGTGACATATCAAGTCTGTTCAAACTCCAAGTGAGATATAGCTGCTGGAGTGGGAAGAGTTGGTTGGGGTAGGGGAGTGGCTGTTGGAATAAAGTATTGTAAAGCAAGAACGGTTGGCATGACAACACAGTAGTTAGTGAATATTTTGACAAGTGTTGTTGGCTTTGGCCCGTTTGAAATTGTTGGCCCTGAAACTACTTGGGCCACGTTGCGAGAGGCTTCAGCGGAAATATGCCTCGTGGCACAGAGTGTCCAGCGATTGCCGCGTCTGTCATCTTGGGCACATCTTTTAGGGTAAAAATTCACTTTCTTTGCCATGTGTACATCACAATATCAAAACATTCAGTGAAGTGCATTGTTTGCGTCGACGACGACAGCAGTCCGAGGATGTGCTACGGGTAAACTGCAGGTGCTACCACACCTCCAGCAGCAACATAAGACCATCAGATACAAGAGCAGGATCAGGCCATTTGGCCCATCGCATCTCTCCACCTTTTCATCATGGCTGATCCAAATTTCCTCTCAGCTCCAAATCACCTGCCTTCTCCCCTATATCCCTTCATGCCCTGATCAATAAAGAATCTATCAACCTTTGCCTGAAATAATCATAAAGATTGGCCTCCACAACTGTCTGTGGCAAAGAAATTACTTTTCCTCTCCGTTCTAAAAAGACGTCCCTCTTAATATGATGCTGTGTCTTCTGGTCTTAGGCTCTCCTATCATAGAAAACATCCTCTCCACATCCACTCTATCAAGGCCTTTCACCATTCAGTAGGTTTCAATGAGATCACCCGACATTGTTCTGAATTCTAGTGAATACAGGCCCAGAGTCATCAGATGCTCTTCATATGACCAGCCATTCAAACCTGGAATAATTTTTGTGAACCTCCTTTGAACCTTATCCAGTGTCAGCACATCCTTTCTAGGATAAGGGGTCCAAAACTGCTCACAATACTCCGTGAGGCCTCACCAGAGCTTTATAAAGCCTCAGCATTGCAACCTTGCTTTTATATTCTAGTCCTCTTGAAAATAATGCAAACATTGCATTTGTCTTCCTCATTACAGACTCAAACTGCAAATTAACCTTTAGGGGGATCCAGCACAAGGACTCCCAGGCAACACACATAAAAATTGCTTGTGAACACAGCAGGCCAGGCAGCATCTATAGGAAGAGGTACAGTCGACGTTTCGGGCCGAGACCCTTCGTCAGGACTCCCAAGGACCCCCAAGTCACTTTGCACTTCAGCTTTTTTGTATGTTCTTTCCATTTAGAAAATAGTCAACCCTTTTGTTTCTTCTACCAAAGTGCATGACCATACACTTTCTGACACTATTCCATCTGCCACTTCTTAGCCCATTCTCCTAATCTGTCTAAGTCCTTCTGTAGCCTTTGTACTTCCTCAAAGCCACCTGCCCCTCCACCTATCTTCATATCATTTGCAAACCTGGCAACAAAGCCATCAATTCCATCATCTAAATCCTTGACTTCTAATGTTAAATGAATTGGTCCCGACACGGTCCCCTGTGGAACAGCACTAGTCACCGGCAGCCAGGTAGAAGAGGCTCCTGTTGTTCCCACTCTTTGATGTGATTGACAATGAAAAATCGACTTCATGTTTTAGAGGGGTCTGAGTGCAACATTACGAAGAATGTAAGACATCTTGATAGAGAGTATGGTACACAAATACAAGTGGTTTGCTGTCTGTGTGTTTTGAGGTTTGTTGGTTGGTCATCTCAGGTTCAGATTGTGCCCCCAACACAGACGATGTTCTCACAAGCGACACATTTCACTCTATACTTCAATGTCCATGTGATAAATAAATTTATTTATTTACTTAGCGGAGTTGGTCCTTCGAGCCATACCACTCTAGCAACCCCGCAGCCTTGATTAATCCTGATCTGATTTATAATGATCGATTAACCTAATAATCTTTGGATTGTGGGAGGAAACTGGAGCACCTGGAGGAAACCTATGCTTTCGACGGGGAGAATGTCCGGAGATTCCATGCGGAATGACGATGGAATTGAACAATGGACTCTGGAATGCCCCAAGCTATAATAGGTCCCACTAACCGCTCTGCGCTGCTGCCTCATAATAATGAATTTCATGACGTATGCCAGTGATATTCAACCTGATTCTGATAATTTGGTGTTAGATTTCCCCTCATCATTGGTGGTGAGCCTTTTGATCGAAGATCAGTTGATTCCATCTGAAAAGGAGATTAACTTCATTTTCTATTAATCTTCCTGCCGTTGTTTGTAAAGAGTTTGTACGTTCTTACATTGACTGCGTGTGTTTCCTCCGGGTGCTCTGGTTTCCTCCCACAGTAGGAAATTAGTCAGTAGGTTAATTGGGTGGCATGGGTTTCTTGGGCCAGAAGGACCTGTTGTAGTGTTGTATCGCTAAATCAAAATCCAATCGAAATATCGTTTCAAAGTAAGAGAACCCCAAATTGTGGAATGCTTCAAGCTCAAGGCCATGAGAGGTTCAGAAGGTTCACCAGATTGATTCCTGGGATGGCAGGACTTTCATATGATGAAAGACTGGATCGACTAGGCTTATACTCGTTGGAATTTAGAAGATTGAGGGGGAATCTTATTGAAACGTATAAAATCCTAAAGGGATTGGACAGGCTAGATGCAGGAAGATTGTTCCCGATGTTGGGGAAGTCCAGAACGAGGGGTCACAGTTTGAGGATAAAGGGGAAGCCTTTTAGGACTGAGATTAGGAAAAACTTCTTCACACAGAGAGTGGTGAATCTGTGGAATTCTCTGCCACAGGAAAACAATTGAGGCCAGTTCATTGGCTATATTTAAGAGGGAGTTAGATATGGCCCTTGTGGCTAAAGGGATCGGGGGTATGGAAAGAAGGCAGGTACAGGGTTCTGAGTTGGATGATCAGCCATGATCATACTGAATGGTGGTGCAGGCTTGAAGGGCCAAATGGCCTACTTCTGCACCTATTTTCTATGTTTCTATGCCTATGTCTACGTCTATAATGTGAAATCTTTCAGACACAATGCTTTCTGTAACATGAGACCATCATTGCTTTTCTTGCCCAAACTCAGTTGCCTCTGCTTCAGGCTGGGGCAATGCTTTCCACACTACCATGTCACACTGACAGAATCCCACCCAGCAGAGTAGACACTGTTTCTTCTCCATCCTGAGACTGCCAAAAAAAGGAATAAATGTAATCATTTTCAAGCATCTCTCTCCTCTGACCCCCCCCCCCCCACCCCTCCCCGTGTCTTAAATCTGCAGTCGCCACAGACTGAACTGTGTCTGACCTGCTGGCTCTTTCCTCTTTTATTATGTCTGACTTCACTTGGAAGTGGACCAGAGGATTATGAAGTTTAACGATTAGCGGAGTCTGAGGGGCGATCTGATAGAGGTTTATAAGGTTATGAGAGGCACAGACAGATCGGGAAATGCAAGTAGGCATTTTCCACTGAGCTTGGGTGGGACTCCAGCCTGAGGTCATGGGTTAAGGGTGAAAGGTGAAACATGAGGGGGGAATTCTTCACTCAGAGGGGCGTGAGAGTGTGGAACGAGCTGCCAGCACAAGTGGTGCACGCGAGCTCCATTTCAATGTTTGGATAGGTACATGGATGGTAGAGGTATGGAGGGCTGTGTGGTCTGGGTGCAGGTTGATGGGAGTAGGCAGTTCAAATGGTTCAGCACAGACTAGATGGGCTGAAGGGCCTGTTTCTATGCTGAACTTTACTATGACTCTAGTAGACAGGACATTGTTCCCAGGTTGGGATGTCTGATACCAGAGGGCATGCATTTAAGGTGAGGAGTAACTTCAGAGGAGATGTGAGGGGCACGCTTTTACACAGAGACTGGTGAGTGGTGGGTGCTGGAATGCGCTGCCTGGGGTGGGGGTCGAGGTAGATACATTAGAGACTTAAAGAGGTGTTTAGATAGGCAGATGAATGTGAGGAAAGTGGAAGGATATGGACATTGTGTAGGCGGGGGGGGGGGGATTAGATTAGTTGGTCATTTAATTACTAATGTAATTGCTTCTGGCACCAGCATAGGCTGCCCCGAGTTACTAACCCTGACCCGTACAGCTTTGGAAGGTGGAAGGAAGCTGGAAAGCCACGCGCTCACGGGGAGAACGTACAAGCTCATGAGACACAGTGGTGGAATTTTACCTGGCTAGCTTGTGCCGTAATGCATTGTGCAACCAATGCGATAGTTTAATTTCACTTTTCCTCGGCAGTCTCTAAGGTCAAAGATAGCTAGTTCGTCAATCCTTCTCCACAGGACAATTATCAGCTAACCTATCGTGTAGACCGAGCTGGCGGACGTGCCCAGGACATACCCTCTTCTCAATACTAACGTCAAGGAGGAGGGACAGGAGGCTGAAGTTCAAAGTAAATTTATTATCAGTGTCACCTTAGACAACCCTGAGATTCATTTTCTTGTGGGCATACTCAATAATCCATAAGTAGAAAAATAACCATAACAGAATAAATGAAAGACCACACCAACCTGGGTGGACAACCGGTCTGTAAAATACAACAAACTGTGCAAATACAAAAAGGAAAGAAACGACACTCAGTGTTTCAGGAACAGCTTCTTCCCCACTGCCATCCTATTTCTATAGGAACAATGAACCCATGAACACCACCTCTTTTTTTTTAATTCTCTTTTTTGTTTTGCACTACTTACTTAATTTAATTATTATACGTTTATTTATATGTGGCTAGGTATAGCTCAAATATCATCTATAAATTTGCCGACAATACAACCATTATTGGTGGAATCTCAGATGGAGACGAGGGTGTACATCTTTATTCCATCTCTGAAGATTGGTTTGTGTTCCCTCATCTTACCCTTCCTGAAGTCCACAATCAGCTCTTACTGACGTTGAGTGCAAGGTTTTTGCTGTTGGCGTATCAACTCCACTAGTTGGCATCTCAACGTTGCCACAGACAGCTGTGGAGGCCAAGTCACTGGGTATATTTAAGGCAGAGGTTGATAAGATTCCTGATTAGTCAGTGGCAGAGCAGACTGTGGCAAAGAATTTCACAGATTCGTCACTCTCTGGCTAAAGAAATTCCGCCTTCCCTCAGTTCTAAAAGGACGCCCCTCTATTCTGAGGCTGTGTCCTCTGGTCTTGGACTGATCCATCGTCCCACCATTTTGATTTTATGTTTGATATTCTGTGTTTTTCTCCATTTGTTTTGCTGTTTGTGTGACGCTTTCTTTTTGCACGTGGAATGGAGGAGGTAGTTGATGTTTTTCTTTCTTCGGGTTCCATGGTGTTTCGTGGCTGTCTGGGGTGACAGGGTTGTATACTACATACACGCTCTGATAATGAATGTGCTTTGAATCTTTGGTTTGGCACAGCATTGTGGGCCGAAGAGGGTCTGTTCCTGTGCTATACTGCTCTTTGCTCTGTTATCAGAAGATACCTACAAGGGACCTACTAGAAACTACACATTCTTGCAAACAACCTCAAAAAATTTATACTGTTTTTTTGTTATCTCGCACTCCTAAGTATTTTGTGATCTCTTTGGGTGGCTTTTCAGATTCTTTCGCAGTGACTGCCAAACTCCTGCCTTTTGAAGGCCTGCATTATAAAAATACTTCTAGTCTGGGAACTTTCAACACTGCTTGTGATAACATATGATATTTGTTTTAGAGTAATTACTTGGAACACTTCCAGACGCTTTGGCAGCATGGAAAAATTGTGCATTGTGGAAAGTTTTTCCATTGCTGCGACTGAATGAAATAGGAGCCACGGTGGGGGAGAGGGAGGGACGTCGAAATTTTAACACTGGATCATGATCAATTGAGACGTGTATACATTGATAGCTGGCTGGTGAAATGTACAAAATTGGTTTGAAACATTGACTAGGTATTTTTAAGTCGGATGCAAATGCAAAAAAAAAGATTTGCTTAACTTGAGCTGTATGTTTCCCGGACTTTTTAATTGAGTCACAGAGTCAAAGAGCACAACAACACAGAAAAAGGCCCGTTGGCCCATCTAGTTCATGTCAAACTGTTAATTTACCTACTCCCATCGACCTGCCGCTGGACCACAGCCCTCCATACCCCTACCATCCATGTACCTGTCCAAACTTAAACGTTGAAATCGAACCTGCATGCAGCACTTCCACTGGCAGCTCGTTCCACACTCTCACCACCCTCTGAGTGACGAAGTTCCTCCTCATGTTCTCCTTCAACACTTCACCTGTCACCCTTAACCCGTGACCTCTGGTTGTAGTTGGTGGGAAAAGCCTGTTTGCATCTACCCTATCAAAACCGCTCAGAATTTTGTATACCCTGATTAAATCTCCCCTCATTCTCCTACACTCCAGGGAATAAATTCGTAACCTATTCAACCTCTCCCTATAACTCAGGTCTTCAATGAATATTCTCCTTGTCTTCAGAACGAAGACAAAAGCCCAGAACTGTAGTATGTATATATCTTGTTAGTTTCTTTTGCGGGAGTTACAGATGTAATCATTTGGGTAGTGTAGATTGGTGTTCCCAACCTGGGGTTCACAGACCCCCGGGTTATTGGTAAGGCTCCAGAGCATAACAAAGGTTGGGACCCCTGGCGTGAAGTTATTACAGCTCAGAGTTCAATTCCAGTGTTGTCTGTATGTCCCGCCCATCTGCGTGTGGGTTTCCTCCGGGCGCTCTGGTTTCCTCCCACAGTCCAAAGACGTACCAGTTAGTAGGGTAATTTGTCATTGTATATTGTCCCATGATTAGGCTAGGGTTAAATTTGTCATTGTATATTGTCCCATAATTAGGCTAGGGTTAAATTTGTCATTGTATATTGTCCCATGATTAAGCTAGGGTTAAATTGGCGGTCCGTAGGAGCAGACGACCTGTTCCGCGCTGTATAAGAATAAAAGTAAAATGAATTTTGATGGCAGGTGAGTACATTGAGTTAACAAGATGGATACTTTCAATTTTACTCCATGGCCTTCATTTCTGCTGCTTGTCATCTCTTGATTCTGATTTTTATTTAATGTGGCTGAGCTAAATGTTTCTCAGAAATCTTTCAGATGTACTGACATAGTATCTGAAAACTCTGAGTACATTTGTGATTTATCAGCCTTTCAAGCGAGCACTGAAATAAAGAATCTCTCTCAAACTTGTCTTTCTGCATGAATGCCAAATAGTTACCATGTAAAGTGGCAGTTTTATTTTTCTTCAGCCTTTTGTTCATATATTGTGATACAACGCCATCAATATTAATGTCTAGCTTTAGGTGACCTATTCTGTTTGATGTTGTTTACGCAGCACAGAACACCCAACAAGACACGCCACCAGCGCCCCCCAATTTAACCCTAGCCTAATCACAGGACAGTTTACAATGACCTATTAATCTACGTCTTTGGAATGTAGTGGAGAAAACCCACACATGGGGTACAGACTCCTTATAGAGGATGCTGGAATTGAACACTGAACTTCGACACCCCGATGCCTCCGGTGCGATGATGAACTCCTGAAATCTCGACAAGAAGCTCAGAGATCTCGGCCTTCACCCTGCCTTGTGCAGCTGGATCCTAGACTTCCTGTCAAATCGCCGGCAGGTGGTAAGAGTGGGCTCCCTCACCTCAGCCCCTCTGAGCCTCACCACAGGAGCCCTTCAGGGCTGAGTACTGAGTCCCCTCCTTTACTCTCTGTATACCCATGACTTTGTCACCACCCACAGCTCCAAACTGCTAATTAAATTTGACGATGACACTACATTGATTGGCCTCATCTCAAACAATAACGAGGTGACCTACAGGGAAGAAGTCGTCTCTCTGACACAGTGGTGTCAAGAAAACAACCTCTCCCTCAATGTCACAAAACAAAGGAGCTGGTTGTGGATTACAGGGGGAATGGAGACGGGCTAACCCCTATTGACATCAATGGATCTGGGGTTGAGAGGGTGAACAGCTTTAATTTACTTAGCATACACATCACTGAGGATCTCATGTGGTCTGTACATACCGGCTGTGTGGTGAAAAAAGCACAACAGCATCTCTTTCACCTCAGATGGTTGAAGAAGTTTGGTATGAGTCCCCAAATCCTAATAACTTTCAACAGGGGCACAATTGAGAGCATTCTGACTGGCTGCATCACTGCCTGATATGGGAACTGTACCTCCCTCAATCGCAGGACTCTGCAGAGAGTGGTGTGGACAGCCCAGCGCATCTGTAGAAGTGAACTTCCCATGATTCAGGACATTTACAAAGACAGGTGTGTAAAAAGGGCCTGAAGGATCATTGGGGACCCGAGTCATCCCAACCACAAACTGTTCCAGCTGCTACCATCCGGGAAACGGTACTGCAGCATAAAAGCCAGGACCAACAGGCTCTGGGACAGCTTCTTCCACCAGGCCATCAGACTGATTAACTCATTCTGATACAACTGTATTTCTATGTTACATTGAGTCTCCTGTTGTACATACTGTTTATTACAAATGACTATACATTGCACATGTAGGCAGAGACATAATGTAAAGATTTTTACTCATGTATGTGAAGGATGTAAGAAATAAAGTCAATTCAATTCAATTCAATACTTTTCACTTATGCTAACAGAATAAATGTATGAGATTTAAGTGAAGCCTTGCGTCAAACTGAACGTTAATAGCGAAGTTGAATGTTTTGTGCATATATTATAGACGTACTTTCACTCTCAGCAGAGATTTGTTCACTTTAATGTGCAATTTTGAAGGCGTCTCTTTTGCGTCAGATCCTTGAGTGTAGGAGAATGAAGGAGATTTGATAGATGTGTATAAAATTATCAGAATCAGATTTAACATCACCAGTATATGTTAAATTTATGGCAACAATACAATAAAATACATGATAAATATAGAAGAAAAATACTGAGTTACATTAAGTATATGTATTTCTATTAGATAGTTAAAATAAGTAATGCAAAATAACAGAAATAAAAAAGGCATTGTGAAGTGTTCATGGGTTCAATGTCCATTTAGAAAGTTATGAGGAGTATAGGTAGGGTAAATGCAAGCAGGCTTTTTCCACTGAGGTTGGGTGAGAGTAGAACTATGGGTCATGGGTTAAGGGTGAAAGGTGATAAGTTGACGGGGAACATGAGGGGGAGAATTCTTCACTTTGAGGGTCGTGAGAGTGTGGAATACTTTATTGTCGCCAAACAATTGATACTAGAATGTACAATCATCACAGCCATATTTGATTCTGTGCTTCCCGCTCCCTGGATTACAAATATTAAATATTAAAAATAGTAAAATGAGTAAATATTAAAAAGTTAAATTATAAATGATAAATAGAAAATAGAAAAATGGGAAGTAAGGTAGTGCAAAAAAACCAGGAGGCAGGTCCGGATATTTGGAGGGTACGGCCCAGATCCGGGTCAGGATCCGTTCAGCAGTCTTATCACAGTTGGAAAGAAGCTGTTCCCAAATCTGACCGTACGAGTCTTCAAGCTCCTGAGCCTTCTCCCGGGGGGAAGAGGGACGAAAAGTGTGTTGGCTGGGTGGGTCGTGTCCTTGATTATCCTGGCAGCACTGTTCCGACAGCGTGCGGTGTAAAGTGAGTGCACGTACGGAAGATTGGTTTCTGTGATGTGCTGCACCGTGTTCATGATCTTCTGCAGCTTCTTTCGGTCTTGGACAGGACAACCTCCATACCAGGTTGTGATACACCCTAGAAGAATGCTTTCTACGGTGCATCTATAAAAATTAGTGAAGGTTTTAGGGGACAGGCCAAATTTCTTTAGTTTTCTCAGGAAGTAAAGGCACTGGTAGGCCTTCTTGGCAGTGAACTCTGCTTGGTTGGACTAAGTCAGGTCATTTGTGATATTGACCCCGAGGAACTTAAAGCTTTTGACCTGTTCCACTTGCGCACCACCGATGTAAATTGGGTCGTGCGGTCCGCTACTCCTTCTGAAGTCAACAAACAATTCCTTCGTCTTGCTGACGTTGAGGGATAGGTTATTGTCTTCGCACCATGCCACCAGGTTCTTAACTTCCTCTCTGTACTCAAACTCATCATTACCCGAGATACAGCCTACAATTGTGTTGTCATCAGCAAACTTACATATTGAGTTTGATGGAAACTTGGCTACACAATCATGGGTGTACAGTGAGTACAGCAGTGAGCTACCAGTTGAAGTTCTAGATGCAGATTCAATTATAACATTGAAAAGCAGTTTGGGTATGATTTGATGCTTCACTGTGAAGTCTCTTCGAGCAATGTCTACGCTGAAGAAGTTTAAATCATCTCTTTGATGAGGCTTCACTGCTTGTAAATGGAAATATCTAATTGGGCAATCATATGGCAGCAACTCAGTGCATAAAAGCATGCAGGCATGGTCAAGAGGTTCAGTTGCTGTTCAGACCAAATATCAAAATGGGGAAGAAATGTGATCTAAGTGACTTTGACTATGGAATGGTTGTTGGTGCCAGATGGGTGGTTTCAATATCTTAGAAACTGCTGATCTCCTGGGATTTTCACACACAACAGTCTCTGGAGTTCCAGAGAATGGTGCAAAAATAAAAAAAAATCCAGTGGGTTGCATTTCTGGGAGTAAAAATGCCTTGTTAATGAGAGAGGTCAGAGGAGAATAGGCAGACTGGTTCAAGCTGACAGGAAGGCGACAGTAACAGATAACCGTGTGTTGCAACAGTGGTGGGCAGGAGAGCATCTCTGGATGCACAGCACGTCGAACCTCGATGGGCCACGGCAGCAGAAGACACTGGACGTGCATTCAGTGGCCATGTTATTAGGTACAGGAGGTAACGAAGGAAGCGGCCACAGAGTGTGCTTCCAGAAATTTAGAAATAGCAAGCAAATGGCAGACTTTTAACAGTTGAAGTTCAAAATAAAGATATTACCAAAGCACATATATGTCACCATGTACAACCCTGCAACTCATTTTCTTGTAGGCATACTCAGTAAATCTGAAGAGTAATAACCATAACAGAACCAATGAAAGATCACACCAGCTTGAGCATTCAACAAGAGTGCAGAAGACAGCAAACTGCAAATACTAAAAGAAAAATATAATAATAAATAAATAAGCAATAAATATTGAGTACATGAGATGAAGAGTCCCTGAAATTGGTTGAGGGAACAGTGAAGTTCAGTGAAGTTATCCCCTCTGGTTCAAGAGCCTGATGGTTGAGGGGTAATAACTGTTCCTGAACCTGGTGGAGTGATTTCTGAGGCCCCTGTACCTCCTTCCCGCTGGCAGCAGTGAAAAGAGAGCATGTCCTGGGTGGTGGGGTCCTTGATGATGGATGCTGCTTTCCTGTGACAGTGTTACATGTAGATGTGCTCAATGGTGGTGAGGGCTTCACCCTTGATGGACTGGACCGTATCCACTACTTTCTGTGGACTTTCCGTTCAAGGGCATCGGTGTTTCCATACCAGGCTGTGATGCAGCCAGTCAATACACTCTCCACCACACATCTATAGAGGTTTGTCGAAGTGCCAGTGTAACTGGTGTTCCAAACAACTCGGGGAACAATGGGTAAACTGGTTTATTATTGTCACATACCAAGGTATAGGAAATCCCTTATTGATTGTTGTTCATCTTTGTGTGCTGCTGTAGTGATTATCTTTTGTCGTAGGGAAATGGTTGTGCAGTATTTCAGTATATGGGGATTAACTGCCTGCTTGAGTAATCATTAGTAACATCGTAAATGCTTACTTAACACCAAATTCATTAAGTTTTGTTTTAGTTGGTGAGCCTCAGGACTCGCACCATCAGGTTCAAGAACAGCAGAATTATCTGCAGCTTAATGTGAGAAAGACTAAGGAGCTGGTGGTAGATCTGAGGAGAGCTAAGGTACCAGTGACCCCTGTTTCCATCCAGGGGGTCAGTGTGGACATGGTGGAGGATTACAAATACCTGGGGATACGAATTGACAATAAACTGGACTGGTCAAAGAACACTGAGGCTGTCTACAAGAAGGGTCAGAGCCGTCTCTATTTCCTGAGGAGACTGAGGTCCTTTAACATCTGCCGGACGATGCTGAGGATGTTCTACGAGTCTGTGGTGGCCAGTGCTATCATGTTTGCTGTTGTGTGCTGGGGCAGCAGGCTGAGGGTAGCAGACACCAACAGAATCAACAAACTCATTTGTAAGGCCAGTGATGTTGTGGGGATGGAACTGGCCTCTCTCATGGTGGTGTCTGAAAAGAGGATGCTGTCCAAGTTGCATGCCATCTTGGTCAATGTCTCCCATCCACTACATAATGTACTGGGTGGGCGCAGGAGTACATTCAGCCAGAGACTCATTCCACCGAGATGCAACACAGAGTGTCATAGGAAGTCATTCCTGCCTGTGGCCATCAAACTTTACAACTCCTCCCTTGGAGGGTCAGACACCCTGAGCCAATAGGCTACTCCTGGACTTATTTCCTGGCATAATTTACATATTGCTACTTAACTATTTATGGTTTTATTACTACTTAATTATTTATGGTGCAACTGTAACGAAAACCAATTTCCCCCGGGATCAATAAACATAGAAACATAGAAAATAGGTGCAGGAGTAGGCCATTCGGCCCTTCGAGCCTGCACCGCCATTTATTATGATCATGGCTGATCATCCAACTCAGAACCCCGCCCCAGCCTTCCCTCCATACCCCCTGACCCCCGTAGCCACAAGGACCATATCTAACTCCCTCTTAAATGTAGCCAATGAACTGGCCTCAACTGCTTCCTGTGGCAGAGAATTCCACAGATTCACCACTCTCTGTGTGAAGAAGTTTTTCCTAATCTCGGTCCTAAAAGGCTTCCCCTCTATCCTCAAACTGTGGCCCCTCGTTCTGGACTTCCCCAACATCGGGAACAATCTTCCTGCATCTACCCTGTCCAATCCCTTTAGGATCTTGTACGTTTCAATCAGATCCCCCCTCAATCTTCTAAATTCCAACGAGTACAAGCCCAGTTCATCCAGTCTTTCTTCATATGAAAGTCCTGCCATCCCAAGAATCAATCTGGTGAAGCTTCTTTGTACTCCCTCTATGACAAGGATGTCTTTCCCCAGATTAGGGGACCAAAACTGCACACAATACTCCAGGTGTGGTCTCACCAAGGCCTTGTACAACTGCAGTAGTACCTCCCTGCTCCTGTACTCGAATCCTCTCGCTATAAATGCCAGCATACCATTCGCCTTTTTCACCGCCTGCTGTACCTGCATGCCCACTTTCAATGACTGGTGTATAATGACACCCAGGTCTCGTTGCACCTCCCCTTTTCCTAATCGGCCACCATTCAGATAATAATCTGTTTTCCTATTTTTGCCACCAAAGTGGATAACTTCACATTTATCCACATTAAATTGCATCTGCCATGAATTTGCCCACTCACCCAACCTATCCAAGTCACCCTGCATCCTCTTAGCATCCTCCTCACAGCTAACACTGCCACCCAGCTTCGTGTCATCCGCAAACTTGGAGATGCTGCATTTAATTCCCCCATCCAAGTCATTAATATATATAGTAAACAACTGGGGTCCCAGCACTGAGCCTTGCGGTACCCCACTAGTCACCGCCTGCCATTCTGAAAAGGTCCCGTTTATTCCCACTCTTTGCTTCCTGTCTGCTAACCAACTCTCCACCCACACCAATACCTTACCCCCAATACCGTGTGCTTTAAGTTTGCACACTAATCTCCTGTGTGGGACCTTGTCAAAAGCCTTCTGAAAATCCAAATATACCACATCCACAGGTTCTCCCCTATCCACTCTACTAGTTACATCCTCAAAAAATTCTATGAGATTGGTCAGACATGATTTTCCTTTCACAAATCCATGCTGACTTTGTCCGATGATTTCATCACTTTCCAAATGTGCTGTTATCACATCCTTGATAACTGACTCCAGCAGTTTCCACCGACGTTAGGCTAACCGGTCTATAATTCCCCGGGTACTCTCTCCCTCCTTTTTTAAAAAGTGGAGTTACATTAGCCACCCTCCAATCCTCAGGAACTAGTCCAGAATCTAACGAGTTTTGAAAAATTATCACTAATGCATCCACTATTTCTTGGGCTACTTCCATAAGCACTCTGGGATGCAGACCATCTGGCCCTGGGGATTTATCTGCCTTCAATCCTTTCAATTTACTTAACACCACTTCCCTACTAACATGTATTTCGCTCAGTTCCTCCATCTCACTGGACCCTCTGTCCCCTACTATTTCTGGAAGATTATTCATGTCCTCTTTAGTGAAGACAGAACCAAGGTAATTATTCAATTGGTCTGCCATGTCCTTGCTCCCCATAATCAATTCACCTGTTTCTGTCTGCAGGGGACCTACATTTGTCTTTACCAGTCTTTTCCTATTTACGTATCTATAAAAGCTTTTACAGTCAGTTTTTATGTTGCCTGCCAGTTTTCTCCCATAATCTTTTTTCCCCTTCCTAATTAAGCCCTTTGTCCTCCTCTGCTGAACTCTGAATTTCTCCCAGTCCTCAGGTGAGCCACTTTCTCTGGCTAATTTGTATGCTTCTTCTTTGGAATTGATACTATCCCTAATTTCTCTTGTCAGCCACGGGTGCACTACCTTCCTTGATTTATTCTTTTGCCAAACTGGGATGAACAATTGTTGTAGTTCATCCATGCAACCTTTAAATGCTTGCCATTGCATATCCACCGTCAATCCTTTGTGTCATTTGCCAGTCTATCTCAGCTAATTCACGTCTCATACCTTCAAAGTTACCCCTCTTTAAGTTCAGAACCTTTGTTTCTGAATTAACTATGTCACTCTCCATCTTAATGAATTCCACCATATTATGGTCACTCTTACCCAAGGGGCCTCTCACGACAAGATTGCTAATTAACCCTTCCTCATTGCTCAAAACCCAGTCTAGAATAGCCTGCTCTCTAGTCGGTTCCTCGACATGTTGGTTCAAAAAACCATCCCGCATACATTCCAAGAAATCCTCTTTCCAATTTGGTTCACCCAATCTACATGTAGATTGAAGTCACCCATTATAACTGCTGTTCCTTTATTGCACACATTTCTAATTTCCTGTTTAATACCATCTCCGACCTCACTACTACTGTTAGGTGGCCTGTACACAACTCCCACCAGCGTCTTCTGCCCCTTAGTGTTACGCAGCTCTACCCATATCGATTCCACATCTTCCCGGCTTATGTCCTTCCTTTCTATTGCGTTAATCTCTTCTTTAACCAGCAACGCCACCCCACCTCCCCTTCCTTCATGTCTATCCGTCCTGAATATTGAATATCCCTGAACGTTGAGCTCCCATCCCTGGTCACCCTGGAGCCATGTCTCTGTGATCCCAACTATATCATAATCATTAATAACAATCTGCACTTTCAATTCATCCACCTTATTACGAATGCTCCTTGCATTGACACACAAAGCCTTCAGGCGCTCTTTTACAACTCTCTTAGCCCTTATACAATTATGCTGAAAAGTGGCCCTTTTTAATGCTTGCCCTGGATTTGTCGGCCTGCCCTTTTACTTTTCTCCATAGTACTTTTTGCTTCTACCCTCACTTTACACCCCTCTGTCTCTCTGCACTGGTTCCCATCCCCCTGTTGTGAACTAACCTCCTCACGCCTAGCCTCTTTAATTTGATTCCCACCCCCCAACCGTTCTAGTTTAAAGTCACCTCAGTAGCCCCCGCTAATCTCCCTGTCAGGATATTGGTCCCCCTAGGATTCAAGTGCAACCCATCCTTTTTGTACAGGTCACGCCTGCACCAAAAGAGGTCCCAATGATCCAAAAACTTGAATCCCTGCCCCCTGCTCCAATCCCTCAGCCATGCATTTATCCTCCACCTCATCGCATTCCTACTCTCACTGTCGCGTGGCACAGGCAGTAATCCCGAGATTACTACCTTTGCAGTCCTTTTTCTCAACTCCCTTCCTAGCTCCCTATATTCTCCTTTCAGGACCTCATCCCTTTTCCTACCTATGTCATTGGTACCTATATGTACCACGACCTCTGGCTCCTCACTCTCCCACTTCAGGATATCTTGGACACGATCAGAAATATCCCGGACCCTGGCACCAGGGAGGCAAACTACCATTCGGGTCTCTGGACTGTGTCCACAGAATCGCCCATCTGACCCCCTTACTATCGAGTCCCCTATCACAACTGCCCTTCTCTTCCTTGCCCTACCCTTCTGAGCTACAGGGCCGGACTCTGTGCTAGAGGCACGGCCACTGTCGCTTCCCCCGGGTAAGCTGTCCCCCCAACAGTACTCAAACAGGAGTACCTGTTGTTAAGGGGCACAGCCACCGGGGTACTCCCTATTACCTGACTTTTCCCCTTCCCCCTCCTAACCGTGACCCACTTGTCTGCCTCCCGTGGCCCCGGCGTGACCACCTGCCTGCAACTCCTCTCTATCACCTCCTCACTCTCCCTGACCAGACGAAGGTCATCGAGCTGCAGCTCCAGTTCCGTAACGCGGTCCCTTAGGAGCTGCATCTCGATGCACTTGGTGCAGATGTAGATGTCCGGGAGGCTTGGAGACTCCAGGGCCTCCCACATCCGACACCGAGAACAACAAACTGCCCTCACACTCATACTGCCCCTCTCCTCAAATAACAACAGAAAATGAATGCCAAACCTTCCTCGCCTGTTTCCGCCTAAGCCCATTGAGCCGAAGCCCTTAAGTCTTCACTCTGCTCTCGGCTCACTCCGCAGCCCGCAATCTACACTGCCCGCTCTATGAGGC
Source organism: Mobula birostris (assembly GCF_030028105.1). Lineage (NCBI taxonomy): Eukaryota > Metazoa > Chordata > Chondrichthyes > Myliobatiformes > Myliobatidae > Mobula > Mobula birostris. Next base: position 3,028,266 of record NC_092370.1, on the reverse strand, counting down.
TCTGTTCCTTTTAAATCTGCCGCGCTGCACAGCCCGACGTCACACGCCTGCGCAGTCCCGCCTCTCAGAACGCCGTTGGAGAAAAAAAAATAACGAAAATTTCAAAAATGTCTTTCTCGGCACTCCCACTCAGACTCTCAGACTCCTTCTTCGAATCAAACCCGAAGCAGGATGTCTGCTATGACTATGACTAGTTACTATCCCACAACCATCAGGCTCTTGAACAAAAGGGGATAGCTATACTCACTTGCCCATCCATTGAGATGTAATGATCTCAGTCTCAAGGATTCCTTATCTCATAATCTCATGTTCTCGTTATTTATTGCTATTAGTTTATATTTGCATTTGCACAGTTTGTTGTCTTCTGCAGTCTGATCCTGTTATAGATTTGCTGAGTATGCCTGCAAGAAAATGAATCTCTGGGTTGTATATGGTGACATATATGTACTTTGATAATAAATTTACTTAGAGCTTTGCGTTTGTAGATCCAGTTCCTGTAGTGTGAACATTGAAACCTATCGAATATTGAAAGGCCTTGATAGAGTGGATGAGAAGGTGTTTCTCACAGGGAGGAAATCTAAGACCACAGGACACAGAATAGAGTGGTGTCCTTTTAGAATGGAGATGAGGAGGAATTGCAGGAGGATGGGTTTGGAGAAGGATAATAACTCAGCCATGATGGAATGGTGGAGCACTCTGGATAGGCCAAATGGCCTAATTCTGCTGCTATTTCTCATGGTCTCAGTTTTGGAATCTCTCTTGGCCCATTTAGGATCAGGAACTGATCCTGTTTTTTCTCTCCAGGCACGATTGTTGTGGATTTAGCATAAAAATCCTACTTCCTGCCATTCATAGGCTGACAAATGCCCTTTAATTGACTGACAGTACTGAACGTTGCTGTCTAAGTACAGTGGCGACACACTAGCCCAGCGGTCCCCAACCACCGGGCCGCAAAGCACGTGCTACCAGCCAGTGAGGTAACGATATGAGTCAGCTGCACATTTCCTCATTCCCTGTCACGCACTGTTAAACTTGAACAAAGGGTTGCCAACTGTCTCATATATGCCGGGACATCCTGTATATTGGTTTGTCCCGTATTTCCCCCACTAAGGCAGAACGTTCCTATGAAACCTTTCGTGCTGAAATGGCGTAAAGCGAAGAAGCAATTACCATTAACATATATGGGAAAAATTTTTGAGCGTTCCCAGACCCAAAAAAGAAGCTAACAGATCCTACCAAATAACACATAAAACGGAAAATAAGTAACACTAACATATCGTAAAAGCAGGAATGATATGATAAAAACACAGCCTATGTAAAGTAGAAATAATGTATGTACAGTGTAGTCGGGAAGATGAAGGCAAAACCGATTAGTGGGAAAAAATTCAGCACGTACACGCATGCGCACACAGGTGCCCGCGCAAGGCTTCATGGTCATGGTAGTCTTTCCTGGGGTAAAGCGTCCCAGGATTTGACTGCTACTTTTGTCCATTATTTGGGAATGAGGAAGTTGGCAACCCTAACTGTAAAAGACATGTTGAGGTGAGTTTAACCCTACATGAACACACCCCTCCCCCCCCACCCCGATTGGCCGGTCCGCAAGAATATTGTCAATATTAAACCGGTCCACGGTGCAAAAAAGGTTGGGGACCCCTGCGCTAGCCTGCTGGTTAATGCAGTGATGTCACAGAGCCAGTGATCCGGGTTCAGTTCCTGTTGTTTAACACAGTGATATCACAGACCCAGTGACAGTCCATAGAGTCATAGAGAACAGAAACAGGCCCATCAGCCCATCTAGTCCATGCTGAACGTTGAAATTGAGCTCACATGCACCACTTGTGCTGGCTGCTTGTTCCACACTCTCACCACTCCCTGAGTGAAGAACTTTCCTCTCCTGTTCCCGCAGACATGTCAATGTTTCACTTTCACCCCTAAACCAAGTCTGTTTGCATTTACCCTATCTGTACCCCTCATAATTCTATCTACCTCTGTCAAATTTCCCCTCAATCTTCTACATTCCAAGGACTAGAAGCCTAACCTATTTAATCTTTCCTTAACTCAGGTCCTCTTGACCCAACAACATCCTTGTAATTTTCTCTGCACTCTTTCAACCATATTTTCATCCTTCCTGTGTAAATTCCATTTACTGTGTAAATCCTACCCTGGTTTGTTCTCTCAAAGTGCAACACCTCACACTTGAGTGAATTAAATTCCATCCACCATTCTTCAGCCCATTTTCCCGGCTGGTCCAGATTCCACTGCAAGCCCTGGTAGCCTTCCTCACTGTCCACTACACCCGCAACTCAGTGTTATCTGCAAAGTTGCTGATTCAGTTAACCACATTACCACCCAGACTGCTGATGTAGTTGTACATAATAAAGTGCCCACTAAGTGTATGTCTGTGGTCGTCTGCTGCTGTAGCCCATCCACTGTGTCAGTGTGACATGAAATTTGATGTTTTGCAACAGCAGTACGTTGCAACACATACTAGTAAAACTATAAATTACAATAAGAATATATAAAAATAAACTAAATAATTAGTTCAGTAAGGTTGGGGGGAATACTGAGTATTCATGGGTTCATTGTCCATTCAGAAATCTGATGGCAGAGGGGAAGAATTTGTTCCTAGACCAGTCTGGCTACTCTCCTGATCTCCCTCACTAATGAGCCATTTTTGCCCACGGAGCTGCTGCTCAATGGGAGTTGTTTTTTTGAGTTTCCCACCATTCTCCGTAGACTCTAGAGACTGCTGGGCATGAAAATCCCAGGAGATCAGCAGTTCCTGAGATACTCAAACTACCCTGTCTGGCACCAATATTCATTCCACGGTATAAGGCCGGGGTCCCCAACCTTTTTTTGCACTGCGGACCGGTTTATTATTGACAATATTCTTGTGGACCGGCCGACCCGGAGGGGTGGGGGGTGGGGTTGCCAACGGACAAGAGTAGCAGTCAAATACGTTGTGTTTACCCGGAGAAAGACTACAATGACCATGACGCCTTGCGCGGGCACCAGTGCGCATGCGTGTACGTGCCGATTTTTTTCTACAAATCGTTTTCAACGATTCTGTTCGGCGGGGGGAGGTGTTAATCACGACCGGAATATAGGTGATAAGTGGCTACTACACTCAATTTCATTTCTAAAAGGGTTTATCTAATGAATTTAATATTAAACACACAGCGCATATTTTCCTCGCATGAATATAGTGATAAGTCAATTATCAGGGGAGGACAGGAGAGCTTGAAGTAAGTGTTGAACGAACTTGCAGTAGAAATGGTAGAGGCAGGTTCGATATTATCATTTAAAGAAAAATTGGGTAGAAATATGGACAGGAAAGGAATGGAGGATTATGGGCTGAGTGAAGGTCGGTGGGACTAGGTGAGAGTAAGAGTTCGGCATGGACTAGAAGGGCCGAGATCGCCTGTTTCCGTGCTGTAATTGTTATATGGTTATATAAGTCACTTATAAGTCAATAGCATCATAACATTTTAAGTAACGTTTGGATATTAAACACACAGCACATATTTTCCCCGTATGAACATATAAAATCATTGCAACACACCAATATCACTGAATCAGTGGGAGCCCTGGGCTTGTTTCCCTGCAACAAGACGGTGCCATCGAGGGGTGATGGGAGACAGCGATACTCGAAGGGGGTTCCTTATGTCCAGTCTATTCCACAATTTAGTTTTCGTTGCATTCATTGCAGAGATATGTTGGAAATGGAAGCAACGTTTTCAGTGGCTATCTCAGGATATTCAGCCTTGACTTTGATCCAGAATGCCGGCAGAGATGTTATGTCAAACATACTTTTCAGGCCATCGTCATTTGCGAGCTCAAGGAGTTGATCTCCTTCCCGCGCTGAGATGGATGATGCGCGGGTAATGACCTCGTGTGCGTTCAAGCTCAACAGTGTGTGAGACGGGGAATGAGGAAAGGTGCAGCTGACTCATATCGCCAGATCTTGTCATTTTCTCGCGGCCCGGTAGCACATGCTTTGCAGCCAGGTACCGGTCCGCAGCCTGGTGGTTGGGGACCACTGGTCTAAGTCACTTCGATCACGTTTCTTTCCCATTCTGATCAACAACTGAACCTCTTGACCATGTTTGCATGCTTTTGTGTATTGAGTTCCTGCCACGTGATTGGCTGATTAGATACTTGGATTGATGAGCGGATGTACTGGTGTACCTGGCCACTGAGAGTAATTCAGTAATGCTCAGTTATGTGAATGCATGCATTGAAAAGTTCTGGTTCTGTATATAATATCTTTAAGGGACCTTTGCCAAACTGCCTTGATGTTCATTTTCTTGCGTGCATTTGCAGGAAGATAAAGAAAGCGAATCTGAATGTGAATGTCTTGTGTCAAAGTGCCTTGAACTGCTGTCTGTGCCTGAGATATCTCATTGATGTGGCTGGTAACTGTGAATGCTGATTTTCCAAGAAGTTTCTGACAGAGTTCAAAGTAAATTTATTGTCAAAGTGCATGTATGTTACTATATACACCCATTTACTTGCGGGCATACTCAATAAATCCAAAATAGAATAATGACAACAAAGTCAATAAAATACCACACCAATCTAGGCGTTCAACCAGTGTGCAAAAGATAACAAACTATGCAAATACAGAAAGAAGGAAATAATAATAAATAAATAAATAAATAATAAATATCGAGAACAGGAGATGAAGAGTCTTTGAAAGTGAGTCCGTAGGTTGTGTGAACAGTTCAGTGACGGGGCAAGTGAAGTTAAGATGGAGGAGCTGCTGTGCTTTCTTTGTATGGCACTCATGTGCTGGGCTGGGGACAGATCCTCTGAAATGGTAACACCGAGGAACTTGAAGTTGCTGGCCCTCTCCACCTGTGAGGTCTGGCTCATGGACTTGTGCTTTCCTTCTCCTGAAGTCAATATGAGTTAGATATGGCCCTTGTGGCTACGGGGGTCAGGGGGTATGGAGGGAAGGCTGGGGCGGGGTTCTGAGTTGGATGATCAGCCATGATCATAATAAATGGCAGTGCAGGCTCGAAGGGCCGAATGGCCTACTCCACCTATTTTCTATGTAATAATCTGCTCGTTATTGAGTAAAAAGTTTTGACATCACTCAATCGGATTTCCAATCTCCCTCCTATATGCTGATTGGTCACCACGTGTGATTCGGCCAACAACAGTGCTGTCATCAGCGAGCTTGAATATCATGTTGGAGCTGTGCTTAGCCTCACAGTTGTAGGTGTAAAGTGAGTGGGGTGGGGGATTAGCACACAGCCCTGTGGTGCTCTGGTGCTGATGGAGATGTTGTTGCCAATCTGAACTGACGGGGGTCTGCATTGTGGGAAAGGCGGATGAGCTCAGAGCGTTGATCAACACCTAGAATTATGACGTTGTAGCCATTGGTGAGATTTGGTTGCAGGAGGGGTAGGACTGGCAGCTCAGTATTCTGAGGTTCTGTTGGTTTAGACGTGACAGAGCGGGAGGGATTAACGGAGGAGGGGTGGTGTTACTAGTCAGGGAAAGTGTCACGGTACTGCTGAGAGAACAGACTGGAGAACTCGTCTAGTGAGGTGTTATGGGTGAATTGAGAAATTAGAAAGGTAAGAGCACGTTAATGGGGCTATATTACAGACCAACCAATAGTTCTAGGGATTTAGAGGAACCAGTTTGTAAATAGATCGCAGACTGTTGTAAGAAACATAAGGTTGGTGTAGCAGGTGATTTTAACTATCCACATATTGACTGGGAGTCCCACACTGTAAAAAGACTAGATGGGATAGAGTTTGTCAAATGTGGTCAGGAAAGTTTCCTTCATCAGTACAGAGAAGTCTCAGTGAGAGAGTGCGCAATATGGATCTGCTGTTAGGGAATGAGACAGGGCTGGTGACAGAAGTTTGTGTAGGGGAACACTCTGCATCCATTGACCACAATGCCGTTTGTTTCAAAGCACATATGCGAAGAGATAGGTCTGGTCCACGGGTTGAAGTTTTAAATTGGAGAAAGGCCAATGTTGATGGTATCAGAAATGATCTGGCAAGCGTGGATTGGGACTGGCTGTTTTCCAGCAAAGGTGTACTTGGAAGGTGGGAGGCCTTCAAAACCTAAAATTTGAGAATACAAAGCTTATATGTGCCTGTCAGGAGTAAAGGTAAGAGGTAAAGATAACGTGTAGGAAACCTTGGTTTTCAAGAGAAATTCAGGCCCTGGTTAATGGATAAAAGGAGATGCATAGCAGGTATAGGCAGGTAGGAACAAATGAGGTGCTTATGGAGTATAGGTAATACAAAAGAACACAAGAAAGAAATCAGAAGAACTAAAAGAAGGCATGAAGTTGCTCGAGCAGACAAGATGAAGGAGAATCCCAAGGGAATTTACAGATATGTTCAAAGCAAAAGGATTGCAAGGGACAAAATTGATTTTCTGGAGTTTCATGTGTGGAGCCAAAACAGATGGGGGGCATTTTAAATGATTTTTTTTGTACCTGTATTTACTCGGGAGACAGACGCAGAGTATAGAAGTGAGGCAAAGTGGCATCAACTTCATGGACCCTGTACAGTTTACAGGAGGAGGTGTTTGCTACCCTGAGGCTAATCAGGGTGGATAAATCCCCAGGGCCAGACCAGGTGTTCCCTCGGACCCTATGGGAGGCAAGTGTAGAAATTGCTGGGGCCCTAGCAGAGATATTTAAATCATCCTTAGTGACTGGAGAGGTACTAGAGGATTAGTTAATAGCTAATGTTTTTCTGTTGTTTAAAAAAGTTTCTAAACATAAACTAGGAAATTACAGGCTGGCGAGTTTGACATCAGTTGCAGGTATAAATGACCGGATATATAAGTATTTGGATAGACATGGACTGATTAAAGATAGTCAGCATGGCTTCATGCGTGGTAGGTCGTGTCTAATCAATCTTTCAGAGTTTTTCCAGGAAGTCAGGAAAATGGGTGAAGGTAAGGCAGTGGATGTTGTGTACATGGACTTCAGCAAGGCATTTGACAAGGTCCCACATGGAAGGTTGGCCAAGAAAGTTCAGTGGCTTAGCATTCAGGATGAGGTATTAAATTGGATTAGGTTTTGTGTGAGAAGCTAGAGAGTGGTTGGTTCTTTGACCGGGGGCTTGTGACTAGTGGTGTGTCACAGGTATTGGTGCTCTTTCCTTTCTTTCCAATGATCAGGATGATAACGTGGTTAAGGATCGGGACAAGAAGAGCGGCGTGGGAGCTGAATTCTGAAGGAAGGCAGTTTTTTAAATGCGTTGGTCTGATCTGGAAGGGAAGCCCTGCTGTCTCCCATGTCACCTGATATAATTTATAAGAGGTGATAGTATTCAAGTTTAGTCTGGAATTGCCACTTCACCTGTGAGGTGGCTTTCCGGAGATCGTATCTGTTCCAGAACAGATGCTAATATTTCAGGTGCACCCGCATTGGTCTCAGCTGAAGTCTGACGGAAGGTTGTGCTGTTTGCAATGTAAGATGTTTTGGTTTGCAAGGATGTTGGTTATGTCATGGGAGATTTCATCCTTTTGGAATGAAAGAGAAAGATTTCAATCTGGAGTTTGAAGGTTCCCATTATTTTTGATAATCTGATAACCAAGAGTGTCACATTTATTGCAACACTGGAGTAAACAGTTTGAAGATTGTGTATAAATTATTCAAGGTCAAGTTCAGTTCATTGTCATTCCACCATGCACATTTATCTCACCAAATGAAACAAGATCGAGGTGTACAACACAATACATGCTGTATAGCACACACACGCTCTACACATCATGTAATATTAGCACAAGTAAATTCACGAATAATAAGTAAACAGTAGAACACTACTGACACTTCATAGGTGATGAGATGTGGGTGGTGGCAGGGAGTTTGGTTGTCTCACGGCCCGGGGAGAGACACTGTTTCCCATTCTAAGATCTCTTGTCCGAAAGCTGCTGTCAGGGGGTCATAGAGAGTGTGGGATGGATGGGAGGGACCTTTGACAATGTGTACACAGCACTCCTGATAAATATCTCTGATGGGTAGAATGGAGACCCAATGATCTTCTCAGCAGTCCTCGTAGTCCTGTGTGGGGTCCTGAGGTCAGATGCCTTGCAATTCCCATGGCAGTCAGTGATGCAGCTGGCCAGGGAACTCTCGATGGTGCTCCTTTGTTGCAAGATCAGGGGAAATAATACAGTACATCTTGTTTCTCCTGAACCGAGTTGGTGGAAATATTTCGGAGGGAATGATGTCTCAGTTGCTCCGTGGACTCTGGCAGCAGAATGTCTGGCAGACCTGAGGACGTCAAAGTTCAAAGTAAAATTTATTATCAGAGTATTAACATGTCACCACATTCAACCCAGAGACACTCCTTCTGCAAGCATACTTAGCAAATCTTTAGAACAGTAATTGTAAACTGTAAATGTCAAAAACTATAAATTGTAAACATACTGTGCAAATGCAGATATAAACAAATATCAATAAATAATGAGTGTGAAATAACAAGATGACATCCATCAATATAACTGAGCCCTTAAATGAATGTAATTAACATAGAAACATAGAAAACCTTCAGCACAATAAAGGCCCTTTGGCCCACAAAGCTGTGCCGAACATGTTCTTACCTTAGAAGTTACCTAGGCTTACTCATACCCTCTATTCTTCTGGCTCCATGTACCTGTCCAGGAGTTTCTTAAAGGACCCTATCGTATCTGCCTCCACCACTGTCGCTGGCAGCCCATTCCACGCACTCACCACTCTCTGCGTAAAAAAAAAAACTTACCCCTGACATCTCCTCTGTACCTACTTGCAAGCACCTTAAAACTATGCCCTCTCGTGTTAGCCATTTCAACCCTGGGGTAAACATTGGTGTTCCCGTACCGGGTTGTAATGCAGCCAGCCCGCACACTTTCCACCACACACCTATAGAACTGGCCAAGGTGTTTGATGCTATGCTGAACCTTGCAGGCTGCTGAGGAAGTAGAGGCACTGATGTGCTTCCTTTATGTTGGGTTCAGGACAGATTTCCTGACATAGTGACACCCAGGAATTTAAAGTTACTGACCCTCTCCATCTCTCATCCTCTGATGATTACTGGCTCATGGACCTCTGATTTCCTTCTTCTGAAACCTACAATCAGTTTCTCGGTCTGACTGACATTGAGTGAGAGGTTGTTGTTATTACACCATTTGGCAAAATTTGCAGTCTCTCCTGTATGCTGATTCATCACCACCTTTGATACACCCACAACAGTGGTGGCGTCAGCAAACTTGTACGTATATGATGTTGGAGCTGTACGTAGCCACACAGTCACAGGGGTAAAGTGAGTAGAGCAGGGGATAAGCACACATCCCTGCGGTGCTCCTGTGCTGATGGAGATTGTGGAGATGAGCTGACTGGGGTTTACAAATGATGAATTCCAGTTGCACAAGCGTAAAGTTTACTGATTGAGGCCCAAGCCATGAAGTTTACTGATTAATTTTGAGGGGATGATGGTATTAAATGCCGAGTTGTAATTGATAAAGAGCATCCTGATGTATGTATCTTTGCTGCCCAGATGCTCCAGGGTTGTGTGAAGAGCCAATGAGATGACATCTGCTTTAGACTTGTTGCTTCAGTAGGGGAATTGGAGCAGATCCAAGTCGCCACTCAGACAGGAGCTGATATGTTTCAACACCAGCCTCTCAAAACACTTCATCACCATGGATGGAAGTGCCACTGAGCGATAGTCATTTAGACAGGATACCACACTACTCTTGGGCACTGGTATGATTGAAGCAGGTGGTTGCCACACACTGCCAGAGCGAGTGGCTGAAGATATCCTTGAATACATGAGCCATTTGGTTGGCACAGGTCTTCAGTACTTGACCAGGTATCCATCCGGACCAGATGCTTTGCTTGTATTCATTCTTTTGAAGGGAGCTCACACGTTACCTTCAGATACTGAGGCCAAAAGACCATTTGGAGACATGGGGGTGTACAATAGTTCCTCCCTGTTCTGGTAGTCAAAGCGAGTGTGGAAGGCATTCAGCTCATCTGGAAGTGAAGCTCTGCTGTCCCCACGTCACCTGATTTAGCTTTGTAGGAGGTTATGACATGGAAGAGGAATTTTGGACAGGTACGTGGATGGGAGGGGTATGGAGGGTGGTATGGTCCAGGTGCAGACAGATAAATAGTTCAGTATGGAATCGATGGGCCGAATGGCATGCTTCTCACTGTAGCATTCTATGACTAATCAGGTACTGATTCTGTTTTGGCCTGAAACATCACCTGTTTATTCCTTTCCATAGATGCCACTTGACCTGCTGAGTTCCTCCAGCATTCTGTGTGTGTTGCTCTGGATTTCCATCATCTGCAGAATCTCTTGTGCTTATGATTTTGAGCCCGGTGGTTCTGGCGTGAATCGGAATCAGGTTTAATATCACTAAACCAGGTTGTGAGATTTTTTGCTTTGCAGCAGCAGTACAGTGCATGCATCATAAAAATTACTATAAGAAATAAAAAGAATAAATAGTGCAAAAATAGAGCAAAAGTGTTGTTGTTCGTCCATCGTCATCGTCGAGGAAGACCTCGACACCATTATGATGATGATGGTGTTGAGACTAGCGCGTGATTTGGATTTAAGTGAGGGAGAGTTGCGCAGCGTCAGCCTCACTCTCTCTTCCCAATTCCCATCCAGTGGCAAGACAGAGTCTAGACGGCTGGAGATGGGACTAGGCGCAGTGGATGACCAAGACGTCTTCTGTGTCTTGTCCTACTCTACACGTTCCACGACGCTTGCAGAGACCGCCTTCTTGACCGTTGGACCTTCCATTGGTCTCATCCGCTCAATCCGCCGGAGTCTGTCTTCACATGCTGGGATAGACAACTCCCTATCTCACTGAGGGTTTGAGACCCGTCGGCTACCCTCACCTGGTTTAGCCCGGGGCGTGGCGGCTGTCGCATGCAGACTGCTACGGGGAGCCACAGGTGAGAGCTGAGTGCCAGGTGGGGACCAAAGGTGGACTAACCGCCCTGAAAAGGACGCGACATGTTCCCCCACCAGAGGTGCTACCCCTCCCTGATACCCCATACACCCCTTAGAGCAAAAGTAGTGAGGGATTGTTTGTGGGTTCATGGACTGTTCTGATGGTAGAGGGGAAGAAGTTGTTCCTGAAATGAGTGTGTCTTCAGCTCCTGTACCTCCTCCCTGATGGTAGCAAAGTTCAAAATAAATTTATTATCAGTTACCATATACAACCCTGAGATTCATTTTGGTATCCTGTATTCTGTATTCTGGTATCTGTCCCCCACTTTTCCTTCGCTACATCGACGACTGCATTGGCGCTGCTTCCTGCACGCATGCAGAACTCGTTGACTTTATTAACTTTGCCTCCAACTTTCACCCTGCCCTCAAGTTTACCTGGTCCATTTCCAACACTTTCCTCCCCTTTCTAGATCTTTCTGTCTCTGTCTTTGGAGACAGCTTATCCACTGATGTCTACTATAAGCCTACTGACTCTCGCTGCTATCTGGACTATTCCTCTTCTCACCCTGTCTCTTGCAAAAACGCCATCCCCTTCTCACAATTCCTCTGTCTCCGCCGCATCTGCTCTCAGGATGAGGCTTTTCATTCTAGGACGAGGGAGATGTCTTCATTTTTTAAAGAAAGGGGCTTCCCTTCCTCCACTATCAACTCTGCTCTTAAACGCATCTCCCCCATTTCACGTACATCTGCTCTCACTCCATCCTCCTGCCACCCCACTAGGAATAGGGTTCCCCTGGTCCTCACCTACCACCCCACCAGCCTCCAGGTCCAACATATTATTCTCCGTAACTTCCGCCACCTCCAACGGGATCCCACCACTAAGCACATCTTTCCCTCCCCCCCTCTCTCTGCATTCCGCAGGGATCGCTCCCTACACAACTCCCTTGTCCATTCATCCCCCCCATCCCTCCCCACTGATCTCCCTCCTGGCACTTATCCGTGTAAGCGGAACAAGTGCTACACATGCCCTTACACTTCCTCCCTTACCACCATTCAGGGCCCCAAACAGTCCTTCCAGGTGAGGCAACACTTCACCTGTGAGTTGGCTGGGGTGATATACTGCGTCCGGTGCTCCCGATGTGGCCTTTTTTATATTGGCGAGACTTGACGCAGACTGGGAGACTGCTTTGCTGAACATCTACGCTCTTGGAGGAACAACACCTTATATTCCGTCTGGGTAGTCTCCAACCTGATGGCATGAACATCGACTTCTCTAACTTCCGCTAGGCCCCACCTCCCCCTCGTACCCCATCTGTTACTTATTTTTATACACACATTCTTTCTCTCGCTCTCCTTTTTCTCCCTCTGTCCCTCTGAATATACCTCTTGCCCATCCTCTGGGTCCCCCCCCTCCCTGTCTTTCTTCCCGGACCTCCTGTCCCATGATCCTCTCGTATCCCCTTTTGCCAATCACCTGTCCAGCTCTTGGCTCCATCCCTCCCCCTCCAGTCTTCTCCTATCATTTTGGATCTCCCCCTCCCCCTCCAACTTTCAAATCCCTTACTCACTCTTCCTTCAGTTAGTCCTGACGAAGGGTCTCGGCCTGAAACGTCGACTGTACCTCCTCCTAGAGATGCTGCCTGGCCTGCTGCGTTCACCAGCAACTTTGATGTGTGATGCTTGAATTTCCAGCATCTGTAGAATTCCTGTTGATTCATTTTGTTGCTGGCATTCTAGAGAGAAACAGCAGAATCAATGGAAACCCCACAAAGCAAAGACGAACAAAGAACCAATGTGTGAAAGACAACAAACTGTGCAAAGAAAACAGGAAAAAAAGTACTGTAAATAAGCAATAAATATCAGAACATGCCGTGAAGAGTTTGTGAAAGTGAGTCCATAGGTTGTGGAATCAGTTCCGTGTTGAGGTGAATGAAGTTATGCACACTGGTTCAAGAGCCTGATGTGGGGCCTGAGGCTCCTGCGTCTTCTCCCCAGTGGCAGCAGTTGGAGGAGAGCATGTCCTGGCTGGATGTGGTCCGTGATGGTGGATAGTAAATCAGACATGGCAGAGCAGACTTGATGGGCAGAACGATCTAATTTTGCTCCTATATCTTAATGACGTCTTCTTGAGGCATCACCTATTCAGGATGGCCATGGGAATGAATTGGTGGTGCTCTTTATTACTGTACACAAACACGCTTTAATAACATTTACCAGTACTTAGAGGAAATCATTTTGGATCAGCGTGTAGGCTGGTATATTTACTTTCCAGTGAAATACTATTACTGTCACTTAATAACAATAACAATATTGCAGCTAATTCATAAAACCATAAGACAGAGGAACAGGATAAGGCTATTTGGCCTTCGAGTCTGCTCCACCATTCCATCATGGCTGATTTATTATCCCTCTCAACCCCACTCTCCTACCTTCTCCCTGTAACCTTTGACACCCTGACTAATCAAGAACCTATCAACCTCCACTTTGATTATACTCAATAACTTGGCATCCACACCCATCTGTGGCCATAGATTCACCACCCTCTTGCTACAGATTCACCAACATTTGGCTAAAGAAATTTCCCCATGTCTCTGTTTTAATTGGATACTCATTCATCCTGGGGCTGTGCCCTCTTGTCCCAGACTCCCCCACCATGGGAAACGTCGTTTCCACATTACTCTGTCCAGGCCTTTCAACATTCAAAAGGTTTCAGTGAGGTTTGGAATTGAATTGACTTTATTTCTTACATCCTTCACATACATGAGAAGTAAAAATCTTTATCTTATGTCTCAGTCTACATGTGCAATGTGTAATCATAGTAATTTATAATAATTTACAATAAATAGAACAGTCAATGTAACATAGAATACACTCAAATCAGCCTGAGTTAATCAGTCTGATGTCCTGGTGGAAGAAGCTGTCTCAGAGCCTGTTGGTCCTGGCTTTTATGCTGCAGTACCGTTTCCCAGATGGTAGCAGCTGGAATAGATTGTGGTTGGGATGACTTGGGTCCCCAAATGATCCTATGGGCCCTTTTTACACACCTGTCCTTGTAAATGTCCTGAATCATGGGAAGTTCACAACTGCAGATGTCTGCACCACTCTCTGCAGAATTCTGCAATTAAGGGACGTACATTTCCCGAACCATGCGAGTGATGCAACCAGTCAGGATGCTCTCAATTGTGCCCCCTCATCCTTCTAAATTCCAGCAAGTACAGACCCAGAGCCATCAAACATTCCTGATATGATAACCTTTTCATCCTCAGAATCATTCTTCTGAACCTCCTGTGAACCCTCTCCAATGTCAGCACATCCTTTCTTAGATGAGGAACCCAAAACTGGTCACAATACTCGAGGTGAGGCCTCACCAGTGCCTTATGAAGCCTCAACATCACATCCCTGCTCTTGTATTCTAGACCTCTTGAAATGAATGCTAACATGGCATTTACCTTCCTCATCACTGATTCAACCTGCAAGTTAACCTTCAGGGTGTTCTACACTCAAAAACTTCTATACTTGTACTGTGGGGAGCATTCTGACAGGCTGCATCACTGTCTGGTATGGAGGGGCTACTGCACAGGACCGAAAGAAGCTGCAGAAGGTTGTAAATCTAGTCAGCTCCATCTTGGGTACTAGCCTACAAAGTACCCAGGACACCTTTAGGAAGCGGTGTCTCAGAAAGGCAGCGTCCAATATTAACGACCTCCAGCACCCAGGGCATGCCCTTTTCTCACTGTTACCAGCAGGTAGGAGGTACAGAAGCCTGAAGGCTCACACTCAGCGATTCAGGAACAGCTTCTTCCCCTCTGCCATCCGATTCCTAAATGGACATTGAACCCTTGGACACTACCTCACTTTTTTTTAATATACAGTTTCTGTTTTTGCACATTTTTAAAAAATCTATTCAATATACATAATTGATTTACTTGTTTATTTATTATTATTATGTTTTATCTTATTATTTTTTTTCTCTCTGCTAGATTACGTATCGCATTGAACTGCTGCTGCTAAGTTAACAAATTTCAGGTCACATGCCGGTGATAATAAACCTGATTCTGATTCTGATTCTCAGATTTTTGGATTTTCTCCCCATTTAGAAAATAGTCTGCACGTTTACTTCTCCTACCAAAATGAATGACCATGCGTTTTCCAACATTATATTTTGTTGGCCACTTTCTTGCCCACTCTCTGAATCTGTCTAAGTTGTGGATGTCAGGAGGAATGGAGACAGGCTTATTGACATCAATGGATCTGGGGCTGAGAGGGTGAACAGCTTTAAGTTCCTTAGCATAAACATCACCGAGGATCTCACGTGGTCTGTACATTCTGGCTGTATGGTGAAAAATGCACAACAGCGCCCTTCACCTCAGACGGTTGAAGAAGTTTGGCATGAGTCCCCAAATCCTAAGGACTTTCAACAGGGGCACAACTGAGAGCATCCTGACTGGCTGCATCACTGCCTGGTGTGGGAACTGTACTTCCCTCAATCGCAGGACTCTGCAGAGAGTGGTGCGGACAGCCCAGGCCATCTGTAGTTGTGAACTTCCCATGATTCAGGACATTTACAAAGACAGGTGTGTAAAAAGGGCCCGTGGGATCATGGGGACCCAAGTCACCCCAACCACAAACCATTTCAGTTGCTACCATCCGGGAAACAGTACTGCAGCATAAAAGCCAGGACCAACAGGCTCCAGGACAGCTTATTCCACCAGGCCATCAGACTGATTAATTCACGCTGATACAATTGTACAATACTATGCTATATTGACTCTTGTACATACTATTGATTACAAATTACTATAAATTACACATTGCACATTTAGAGGGGAACGTAAAGATTTTTACTCCTGGTGTATGTGAAGGATGTAAGAAATAAAGTCAATTCATTTCAATTCAATTCTGCACCTGTTTCCTCAACACTACCTGTCCGTCCACCAACCTTAGTATCATCTGCAAACTTGGAAACAAAGCCATCTATTCCATCATCTAAATCACTGATAAACAGCATAAAAAAAATTGGTCCCAATACTGACCCCTGCGGAACATCACTAGTCACTGGCAGCCAACCAGGAAAGGATCCTTTTATTCCCACTCACTGCCTTCTACCAATCAGCCACTGCTCTAACCATGTTAGTAACTTTCCTGTAATACCATTGGCTCTTAACTTGGTAAGCAGCTTCATGTGTGGCACCTTGTCAAAGGCCTTCTGAAAGTCCAAATATACAACATCCACTGCATCCCCTTTATCAGATGGAGTTTAATACAGACAAGTGTGAGGTATTGCACATTGGAAGGACAAACCAAGGTAGAACATACAGGGTTAATGGTAATGCACTGAGGAGTGCAGTGGAACAGAGGGATCTGGGAATACAGATACAAAATTCCCTAAAAGTGGCGTCACAGGTAGATAGGGTCGTAAAGAGAGCTTTTGGTACATTGGCCTTTATTAACCAAAGTATTGAGTATAAGAGCTGGAATGTTATGATGAGGTTGTATAAGGCATTGGTGAGGCCGAATCTGGAGTATTGTGTTCAGTTTTGGTCACCAAGTTACAGGAAGGATATAAATAAGGTTGAAAGAATGCAGAGAAGGTTTACAAGGATGTTGCCGGGACTTGAGAAACTCAGTTACAGAGAAAGAGTGAATAGGTTAGGACTTTATTCCCTGGAGCGTAGAAGAATGAGGGGAGATTTGATAGAGGTATATAAAATTATGATGGGTATAGATAGAGTGAATGCAAGCAAGGGGAGGAAAAAACCAGAGGACATGGGTTAAGGGTGAGGGGGGGAAGTTTAAAGGGAACATTGGGGGGGGCTTCTTCACACAGAGAGTGTTGGGAGTATGGAATGAGCTGCCAGACGAGGTGGTAAATGTGGGTTCTTTTTTAATATTTAAGAATAAATTGGACAGATACATGGATGGGAGGTGTATGGAGGGATATGGTCCGTGTGCAGGTCAGTGGGACTAGGCAGAAAATGGTTCGGCACAGTCAAGAAGGGCCAAAAGGCCTGTTTCTGTACTGTAGTTTCTATGGTTTCTATTCTTTTCTGTCTATCCTACGTGTAACCTCCTCGAAGAATTCCACTGGGTTTTTCAGGGAACATTTTCCCTTAAGGAAACCATGCTGACTTTGTCTAACAAGTGCTACACATGCCCTTACACTTCCTCCCTTACCGTAAGCGGAACAAGTGCTACGCATGCCCTTACACTTCCTCCCTTACCACCATTCAGGGCCCCAGACAGTCCTTCCAGGTGAGGCGACACTTCACCTGTGAGTCGGCTGGGGTGATATACTGCGTCCGGTGCTCCCCATGTGGCCTTCTATATATCGGCGAGACCCGACGCAGACTGGGAGACCGCTTTGCTGAATACCTACGCTCTGTCCGCCAGAGAAAGCAGGATCTCCCAGTGGCCACACATTTTAATTCCACATCCCATTCCCATTCTGACATGTCTATCCACGGCCTCCTCTACTGTAAAGATGAAGCCACACTCAGGTTGGAGGAACAACACCTTATATTCCGTCTGGGTAGCCTCCAACCTGATGGTATGAACATCGACTTCTCTAACTTCCGCTAATGCCCCACCTCCCTCTCGTACCCCATCTGTTATTTATTTTTATACACACATTCTTTCTCTCTTTCTCCTTTTTCTCCCTCTGTCCCTCTGACTATACCCCTTGCCCATCCTCTGGTTCCCCCCCCCCCTGTCTTTCTCCCCGGACCTCCTGTCCCATGATCCTCTCATATCTCCTTTGCCAATCACCTGTCCAGCTCTTGGCTCCATCCCTCCCCCTCCTGTCTTCTCCTATCATTTTGGATCTCCCCCTCCCCCTCCCACTTTCAAATCTCTTACTAACGCTTCCTTCAGTTAGTCCTGACGAAGGGTCTCAGCCTGAAACGTCGACTGTACCTCTTCCTGGAGATGCTGCCTGGCCTGCTGCATTCACCAGCAACTTTGATGTGTGTTGTCTGACTTTGTCTTGTGTCACTAAGTACCCCATAACCTCATCCTTAACAATTGTCTCCAACATCTTCCCAACCACTGAAGTCAATAATTGGTCTATAATTTCCTTTCTGCTGCCTTCTTCCTTCTTAAAGAGTGGAGTGACATTTGCAATTTTTCAGTGCTCTGGCACCATGCCAGAGTCCAATGGTTTTTGAAAGATCATTACTAATGCTTCCATGATCTCTACCACTACGTCTTTCAGAATCCAAGAGGGCAGCTCATCTGGTCCGGGTGACTTATGTACCCTTGGGTCTTTCAGCTTTTTGAGCACCTTCTCCCTTGTAATAGTAACTGCACTCACTTCTCTTCCCTCACACCCTTCAACATCTGGCACACTGCTAGTGTCTTCCACAGTGAAAACTGATGCAGAATACTCATTTACTTCATCCACCATCTCCTTGGCCCCCATTATTATTTCTCCAGCCTCATTTTCCAGTGGTCCTATATCCACTCTCATCTCTCTTTTATTTCTCACATACTTGACAAAGCTCTTACTTTCCACTTTGATATTGTTTGCTAGCTTGCTTTCATATTTCATCTTTTCATTCCTACATGTATCCCGCGCCTTCCTTGTTTTTCCCAGAAACGCATGCCATTGCTGCTCTGCTGACATCCCTGCCAGCATCTCCTTCCAATTTACTTTGGCCAACTCCTCTCTCATTCCACTGTAATTTCCTTGACTCCACTGAAATCAGACTTTACGTTCTCCCTATCAAATTTCAAGTTGAACTCAATCATAATATGATCACTGTTTCCTTGGGGTTCTCTTACCTTAAGCTCCCTAATCACCTCCAGTTCGTTACAGAACACCGAATCCAGTATAGCTGATGCCCTAATAGGCTCAACAACGAACTGCTCTCAGAAACCATCTCGTAGGCATTCAACAAACCCACTATTGATTTGATACCATTCTTTACCAGCAGAGCCAGGCCACCCCCTCTACCTACGTTTCTATCCCTCTGATATAATGTGTAACCTTGGACATTCAGCTCCCAACTACAACCATCCTTCAGCCATGATTCGGTGACGGCCACAACATCATATCTGACAATCTGTAATAGTGCAACAAGATCATCCACCTTATTTCTTATACTCTGTGCACTGAGATGTAACACTGAGTACTGTATTTGCTACCTCTTTTGATTCTGCATCACTAATGCACTGGTACTCACCCTGCTGGCTGCAATTTTGTCTATCAACTGCCTGCCCTTCCTGACAGACTGACTATGTTGTGTCTTTGCTTTTTTAACATCAGTCTTATCCTGTGTCCCATCACTCTGGTTCCCACCCCCTGCCAAATTAGTTTAAACCCTCCCCAACAGCTCTAACAGACTTGCCCGCTGGAGTATTGGTCCCCCTTGGGTTCGGGTGCAACCCGTCACTTTTGAACAGGTCATACCTCCCCCAGAAGAGATCCCAGTGATCCAAGAATCTGAAGCCCTGGCCCTGGCACCTGCATCTCAGCCACGCATTAATCCGCCAAATCATCCTGTTTCTACCCTCACTGGCACGTGGCACAGGTGGCAGTTGTGTGCGAAGATAAAAGAGATCAGCGGTTTCTGAGATATTCATACCACCTCATCTGGCACCAGCAACCATTCTACAGTCAAAGCCACTTGAATCACATTTCTTCCCCATTCTGATGTTTGGTATGAACAACAATTGAACCTCTTGACCATGGTCTGCTGCCATGTGCTTGGCTGATTAGATATTTGCACTAACAAGTGGGTGTACTGGTAAACCTCAGAGCAATTCAGAGATGCTCAGTTATGTGAATGTCTGTATTGAACTGTTCTGATTCTGTTTACAATCCACCATTTCTGCTGGCAGCTTGTTCCACACTCTCACCACCCTCTGAATGAAGAAGTTCTCTCTCAGGTTCCCCTTAAACAGTTCACCTTTCACCCTTAACCTATGAGCTCTAGTTCTAGTCTCACCCAACCTCAAAGGAAAAAGCCTGCTTGATTTACCCCAACTATATACCTCATAATGTTGAATACCTCTATCAAATCTTCTCTCATTGTCCAATTCTCTCAGCAATAATGTAATCTTACATTATGCCTATGCAATCTTTTATGTACTGAAGAAGGACAATAGACAACCCGTACCTGCAGCTTGGTTTTTGTTTGAGCCGTTAGCCTTGCGACAGTGGCAGTAGTTAAAGGTTATTGACTTTGCCCATTTTGCCATGTCACGCATTCCTTCCCCCGGACCAGGAACACAAAATCGCCACACAAAAAGGCCAGCCCCGGAATTGTGGAACTGTGATACCTAATCCTCCAGTGGGCGCAAGTTAATTGTACTGCGTGCATGAATGCGTGCATTCCTGAATGCATGGATTTCTAGTGGACTGTGCTGTCTCTCGAGGTTTTAAACACTATTGTTCACTAATCAAAGGGGAGTATTCAATGTGATATGGGATATGATGATGTTGATTAGTGAGCAAGATTACTGCCTCTTTTTCACCATGGTTTGTTTAAAATATATTGTCGTTTTCAACCAAGATTCTATCTTACCAAATTCCAGTACACTGTGGAAGGTACTGTAGTCCATGGAAATGCTGGAAAATCTAGTTTTAAATATCTTTTAATGTTTGTTCAAGTATAGTTTTTTTGGTGTTTGTTCAAAAACCTAACCATTTGAATTCTAATGCAATGTGTACGAGATGATGAGGCACAGATCGGCATAAACACCAAGGACTACAGACCCAAATGGAGCGAGCTGGGTCCTTTTTCTGTGGAGCGAAGGAGGGTGAGAGGTAAATTGATAGAGGTGATAACAGGCGTAGATTGAGTGGATAGTCAGAGAATTTTTCCCAGAACAGAAATGGCAAATATGAGGGACATAATTTTAAGGTGATTGGAGGAAAGTATAGGGTCTATCCACAACAAAGCAGCTGGAGATGTACAGAGTGTGTAAATCTCATTGCTAATATGAGGGGAACATAAGATTTTAGGTGATTGGAGGAATGTGTAATAGGGATGTCACAGGTAAGTTCTTTACATAGAGAGTGGAGGGTGTATGAAACGCCCTGTCAGGGGTGGTGGTAGAGGCAGATACATTTTGGACGTCCAAGAGACTCTCAGACAGGCACATGGATGACATAAAAATGGATGGCTATGTGGGAGGGAAGGGTTAGATCGATCTTAAAGTAGGTTATGCGCTGAAGGGCCTGTACTGTGCTGTAATGTTTGGCGCAAGGTCATGTTCGTGGATGAGCGATTTCGGGTGCTGAACAGTATTTGAATACATTACTCTATGGTGAGTCTCAGTCAGTGACCAGAATATCTCCTGCTTTGTAGGTGATGGTCACAAAGCAGCTGGAGATGTAAAGAATGTGGAAATGTCTGGAGATATAAGGAGTGTGTAAATGTCTCGAGATGTAAAGTGTGTGTAAACAACTGGAGGTGTAAAGGGTGTGTAAATGTCTGGAGGTGAACTAGCGTTTTGGTGGTGAATTGCAGAATGACAGAGACACACCAACGCACAAGTATAAATGCTCACAACGGCATAGGCCACTTGCGTAGGCTACTACACAGAAGTATAAATCAGCATTTAGGAACATTTAAGAGAATCCTAGAAAGCCACTTGGATGACAGAAATTAGGAGGGCTGTGTGGGGGGAAAGGTTAGAGTCAGAATCAGGTTTAATGTGCTGTGGCATATGTCGTTTTTGAGGCAGCCCTACCTAATAATAAGAATTATATTTAAAAGATTAAATTAAATAAGTAGTGCAAAAAGAGATTAAAAAAGGAACAGAAATATTGAGATAGTGCTCATTGTCCATTTGGGAAGAAGTTGCTGCTAAATGTTGAGATTGATCTTGGAGTGGGTTAAGAGGTCAGCACAACATTGTGGGCTGAAGGGCCTGTACTGTGCTGTAGTGTTCGATGTTATGTGTTCAAAGCAATCTTATTCACAAAATCCTTAGAAATTTGCAAATTTTTTGGCACGACATCTAAAACTTTGACAAATTTCTGTCGATGTGTGGTGGAGAGTGTTGACTGGCTGCATCACAGGCTGGTATGGAAACACCGATGTCTTTGACTGGACATTCCTACAAAAAGCAGTGGGTACACCCCAGTCCATCACGGGGAAAGCCCTCTCCTCTGTTGAGAACATCCAAACGGAGCGCTGTCGCAGGAAAGCATCATCTGTCATCAGAGTCCTCTCACCATTCAGGCCATGCTCTGTTTTTGCTGTTGCCATCAAGGAGAAGGTACAGGAGCCACAGGACCCACACTAACATCTTCAGGAACAATTATTACCCCATTACTGAAATGTTCCCACAACCAATGGAGCACGCACAGAGTGCTGGAGGAACTCAGCAGGCCAGGCAGTATCTATGGAAAAAAATACAGTGACGTTTCGGGCTGAGACCATTCATTGGGATTGGAAAAAAAGCTGAGGAATCAGAGTCAGGAAGTCCACAACCCATGGACCAACTTTCAAGGACTCTGCATTTCAAGCTCTTGATATTTATTGCTTATTTATTATTATCATTATTTTCTTTTATGTTTGCACAATTTTTTTATCTTTTGCACACTGGGTGTTTGCCTGTTCTGTTAGGTACGTTCTTTCATTGATTCAAAGTTCAAAGTGCAAGGTAAATTTTATCATCAATGGTTCAAAAAGGTACAAAGGTTCATTTATTATCAAAGCGTGTATCCAAATACAACTCTGAAATCTGTCTTCTCCAGATAGTCACAAAACAAAGAAAGAATGTGAAAGTCATTGAAAGAGATATATCAAAGCCAGCCCCCCTGCACAAAAAAGAACCACATACCAATCATCAGCCTCCCAAAACCCCCCTCACCCACACAAAATAGAACAGGAATATCGATCCCCTAAAGCAACCCCACCCCTGCACAAAAACTAGCAGAACAACAACCCTGAAACACCCACCCCTCACACAACAAAACGGAAAAGGGATGGGTGATAAAAACACAGAATATAAAAATCATAAGTCTGAAAAAGCCTACAGCTCATAAGCACAACAGTCCAATCCATAACTGCAGAACCACGGGAACACCTTACGATATTACCAACATTCATCGAGTGAGAGGGTTACCAGATGAGGCAGAGGCCTATGCGCCTGCAATAGCGATAGGCCACTCACAGACTCCTCTGGCAGCGATCGAAAGGCAGGCAGTCGGCGCTGAAACTCCTGCTTCCCTTCCGCATTTGCCGCGATGCCTCAACCCTCCTCGATACTTTAACCAGTGAAATGGACTCAAACATCGGCTTGAGCCCCATCTCGGTTTCTTTCCATTGAGGCTGTCCAAGTAGGCGCTGGCTTCCTGGAATCTTCTCGGAGATGGCAAAGTGCTGGGTCACTCAGTGAGTCTCTAAGCAGTAAATCACAGGCTCTGACAGTCGGGAAACACTCTTAAGGTGAAAAACAGATGAAGAAGTAAAACGGATATTTTCGTCAGCTATCTGGAAGATGGCGACCGAGGGAGTGTTGTACACTGGTGCTATCTCGACTGGAAGTTTCAGGGTACATGTATGTCACCATATACAACTCTTGAGATCCATTTCCTTGCCGGCATACTCAACAAGTCGCTGAGTAATAAACATGACAGAGTCAACGACAAATGCCCAACATGGGCGTTCAACCAGTGTGCAAGAGACAACAAACTGCAAATACAAAAAGAATAAATAATAATAATAATTAAATAAGCAATATTATGGTTCTTGGATTTACTCTGAATGCCCGCAAGAAAATGAATCTCAGGGAGGTATATGGTGACGTTTATGTACTTTGATAATAAATTTACTTTGAACTTTGAAAACCCATCAGATGCTGGACATCTGAAATAGAAACAGAAAATGCTGGAAATATTCAACATATCGGTGGAGAGAAATTACTGGCCCGAGCCCAAATGGTGAAATACTATTTCACCTGCTGGACCTGCACTTTGTGTGCATTACTGTTGATATTTGCCGCTGCTTGGACAAAAGTTACTGTGACTCTTCCTTTACCAACTGGCTCTGAGAAAATTGACGCATTAGGCAGGGTGAGCAGATTGTTCTGTTGCAGAACTCTCTGTAGGAAGTTGGCTTCTAATTTCCTAAACACTTTAGAGAATAAGGTTAGGGGGGTAAACATGAAATCAAGGTAGAAGTTAAACTTCTTTAAATAATTGTTTTCAGATTTCATTTTTTTAATAATACAGTATTGTTCTTGACAAGTAAAATGTAGGGGTTGACATGGTTGTTAATTAGTACATATAGCGTTTTGTTTAATTTTTCTAACTCAGTTAAAACTCATTCATCAAACCGTTATACGGTCAGACAGCGGACGTACTTGGCGTTTCAGCTTTCCACTGCTCACCCTGGGGAGGGCTACTACAACACATTCTGTAGAAGAGCAGGAAATGAATGACAACAGGGTTTCCGAATGTAACTGCCAATGCTTACGCCAGGAGTTTTAATGTTGGATTTTTTACATTACAGAGGTGAACTCTGACCTCACGGAATTTTCATTGCTTTTTTTTTCCTGGGCTCTTGATACCACTTCCTAAATCTCTTGCTTCAATGGTTAATCACAATTGTCCAAGATTAGTTAAAGTAATTTCCAGTACAGAAGTGTAGGAGAATGAAATAATTGTTACTCCAGATCCAACATAGCACAAAAAAACACAATAAAGTAAAGAACACAATAATAATTTTTAAAAAACATAATAAATATAAATACATGATACAGCTTATATACATAGATTGATCGTATATCCATAAAGAAGTGGTTTCCAAACTGGGAACCATGGTCCATACAGGGTTAATGGTAGGGGGTCTATGGCATAAAAAATGTTGGGACCCCTGCTGTAAGGTGATACTAGGCTATACGTAAGGTGACAGACAGGAAATGATAAAGTAGTGGTGGTTGGGGTGTGGAGGGGTGGGTTAGTGGGTGGAGGTGTTGATCAGCTTTACTGCTTGGGGAAGGTAACTGTTTGTGTCTGATGGCCCTGGTGTGGATGTTGTGTAGCCTCCTCCCTGATGGGAGTGGGACAAACGGTCCATGAGCAGGGTGGGTGGGATCCTTCATGATATCACTGGCCCTTTTCTGGCACCTTTCTGTATTTATGTCTTTGATGGTGGGTAGGCTGGTGCGTTGGGCAGTGTTAACGACAGTAGCATAACTATATGTGCTGTATAAATGTACATACTGTGTTTTGCACCATGGCCCCAGAGGAACGTTGTTTCATTTAGCTGTATGTGTTCATGGTTGAAAGGCAACTACATTTGGAACTTGTTTTAGGATTATTGTGAAGATAAAGGTTTTGAAAAGGCAGTAACCAAAGAGAAGATAGGTCTGCTCAGGGCCGATGAAGTGACCGAGGTTCAAATTGAGTCCTTTGTGTTGGTATTTACCAAGGAGAAGGATTGGGGGATCCACTGGGGGAGAGGCAGGCTGTAGCATCCGAATGCACTGGGACATTTTGAGATTCAGATACAAGTGTTAAACATTAATGTTCAAATTATGCCCCGTTAGTGTTAGCCAAATGGCCCGTCCAGTGTACTGTTCTGTTTTTATTAATTTCCAGTGTATAGAGAGACAGCGTGGATCAAGACTTTTGGCCCTTTGAGGCACAACGTCCCAGCAAACCCTGTTTCAACCCTAGTCTATGCAACTTTTTACAATGACCCATTGCCTCCTTTGGACTGTGGGAGGAAGCTGGAGGTAACCCGCAGTTTCCATGGAGAGGATATACCAACTCGGGATTGAACTCTGAACTCTGACACCCTGAGCCGTAATATCGTGTTCTATATCTGCTCTTCTACAGTAAATTATATTATGGTTTGCAGCTGCATATGGTCAATGGGACTTGGCAGATTAATGGTTTGGTATGGATTCAGTGGGCCAAAGGGCCTGTTTCGGTGCTGTAGTGCTCTTTAACTCTGACTCCATTATACTTCTCTGAATTTAACAGAACTGTAAGCATAAAATTGATTCTAGATTCTAAATATATGTAGTGTGCATCTTCTGTCCTGAAGAAGGGTCTCGGCTGGAAATGTTTATAGTATTCTACACTATAACTGCTGCCTGACCTGCTGAGTTTGTGCACCATTTTGTGTGTTGCTCTGCATTTCCAGCATCTGCAGTGTGTTTTTACAGTCTGTGATATTTCAGTACATTGGAAGGGGATGGAAGCATGACGTTTCAAAATGTTGATTTTTTTTTGTGTTGGCATTTGCATCAAACATTAGAGATGGCCCTTCTTTTTGCCAGACTTCTAACCTACTCCAACATTAATCCAGCCTCCCCTCCCACATAGCCCTCCATTTTCTATCATGTGGCTATCTAAGAGTTTCTGAAATGCCTGTAATATTTCTGTCTCTACAATCACCCATGATGGGTTGTTCCACACGTCCACCATGTTTCATGTACACCTGACATCCCTCACCCTCATTCTTCCCTCTAATCACCTTAAAATGATGAGTCATTTCTGCTCTGAGAAAAAGTATCAGGCTGTCCACTCCATCTCTGCCTTTTATCATCGTGTAAACCTCTATAAGTCACGCCTTGTCCTCCTTCACCCCAAAGAGAAAAACGCTCGGTCACTGAGACTGTTCTCATAACAAGTTCACTCTCATCCAGTTGCTCTTACAATTAAGTTGTTTCTCTGTTTTTAAAATGTAAATTTAAATTTACAGCAAATCCTGTAAAAAGTAGTGGATACAGCCCAGTCCGACACAGGTAAAGCCCTCCCCAGCATTGTCACAAGAAAGCAGCATCCATCATCAGGAACCCCCACCAGCCAGGACATGCTCTCTTCTCACTGCTGCCATCAGGAAGGAGGTACAGGAGCCTCAGGACTCAGACCACCAGGTTCTGGAACAGTTATTACCCTCAACTGAAGGGGATAACTCCACTCAACTTCACTTGCCCCATCACTGAACTGTTCTCACAACCTCTGGACTCACTTTCAAAGATTCATCATCTCATGGTCTCAATATTTATTGCTTATTTATTTATTATTATTTTTCTTTTTGTATTTGTGCAGTTTGATGGTTTGTTTGCCTGTCTTGTGTGTGGATTTTCATTGATTCTACTGAGTTTCTTCGTCTTTACTGTGAACGTTTGCAAGAAAATGAATCTCAGGGCAGTGTATGGAGACATGTGCTCTGATAATAAATTTATTTTGAACTTCCAGAGTGTGCTTGCATGTAAAAGCAGCAATGAATGGCAGTGTGTCAGGAGGGAGCAATTACGTTGAAGGTAACGTATGGAAACGAGAGTTCAGAGCTGGAAACCTTGGTGGTGGGGAGATCATCTTATTGATTTGATACTTTATCAGTGGCTAAACATTTTAATTCTGATTCTCATTCCTGTTCTGGCATGTCAGTCCATGACCTCCTCTTGTGCCATGATGAAGCCAGTCTCAGGGTGGTGGAACAGCAACTTATATTCAGTCTGGGTAGCCTCCAAGCTGATGGCGTGAATATCCATTTCTCCTTCCAGTAAAAAAAATTCTCTCCCACTCTCCTCTTTTTCTATTCCCCTCTCTTCACCTCCCCCAGGTTCCCCTCCTCCTTCCCTTTCTCCCATTGTCCATTCTCCTCTCCTATCAGATTTCTTCTCCTCCCGCCCTTTGTCTTTCCCACTCACCTGGCTTCACCTATCACCATCTAGCTATCCTCCTTCCCCTCCACCCACCGTTTTCATCTGCCATCTTCCCCCTTGCTTCTCAATCCTGATGAAGGGTCTCGGCTCGAAACGTCGACTCTTTATTCATTTGCACAGATGCTGCCTGACCTGCTGCGTTCCTCCAACGTTTTGTGTGTGTTGAGATGGGTATTTGATGTTGTTTAAATGCCCATGGATTTCCCTCTTGGTGGTGGAGTGTTGTTAATACAGTAAGAACGGACGTTAATCATTTGGATAGGAAGTTCTTGCAACTTGGGGGGTGTCGATTTACCCTGCACTGTATAATATCCCACACTGACTTCCACCAGACCAAGGGTTATTTTTTAAGCAACATATGTTTGGAATCCGTGATTGTCTGATGTAACCGACCTCGCTGCCAAGCAGGCAATTTAGAACAGTGTCTACAAACTATGTCCCAGACACATAATATATTTCAGATGGTGCAGTGCCGGAAACTCTTTCCACAGTAAAAGTCTGTTAATCTCAAACTAAAAGTAACATTCTTTAACTTTTTACATCTTTCATGAACTTTCCTGAACTTTCCGGTGTTTATCTGTTTCAGCTCCCTAAACCCTCTGTTAACTCTCTGATTGCCTCCTCCCTCGGGTCCCTGCACACCGGCCTCAAACACCATAACTTCCTGGTGGTGAGGGTCAGCATGATTCAGTGGTTTAGACAGTATTCAAATGTGTTGTCATTCCACCAGAACTGTTTACAGTGAATGTTCCTCAGGGATCGAGGTCCAAAACTTTAAAGAACTTTAAGAGACTACTAGACAGGTATATGGAGGAATTTAAGGTGGGGTGTTATATGGGAGGCAGGGTTTGAAGGTCGGCACAACACTGTGGGCCGAAGGGCCTGTAATGTGCTGTATTGTTCTATGTTCTATGTTAAACACAGTACATACAGTATATACATACAGCACATAAAAGAATATTAACAGATTAAAAAGCATTCTGTAGATGTGCAAGTTGACATAAACTGCATGTTTGACACAGCTAAATACACAACAGTACAATGTTATTCCACAAACACAAGACAATCTGCAGATGCTGGAAATCCAGAGCAACATACACAAAATGCTGGAGGAACTCAGCAGGTCAGGCAGCATCGACGTTTTGGGCTGAGACCCTTCATCAGGACTGAGTATAGTGCTCCTGGCACAGTCGTAAATAATGTGTGGTGGGTGGTAATGGTGTTCGGCAGTCAAACAGCCTGGGGGAAGGAGCTGTTACCCAGCCTGACCGTGACTGTGTTTGTTGTTATCCTGCGGTACCTTCTCCCTGACAGCTGGAGGGAAAGAGACTGTGGCCACAAACTGCTTTGTTTTAACTTCTCAAGAGATTAACTTCATTTGTCATATGTACGTTCAAACATTCAGTGAAATGCGTTATTTACTTCAAATCAAATCAGTGAGGTGTGCTGGGGGCAGCCTGCAAGTGTCGCCAACACAGCACGGCCACAACTGACCAGTCCTAACCTGGTACGTCTTTGCGCTGTGGGAGGAAACCGGAGCACCCAGAGAAAACCTGCTGGGGGAATGTAGAAACCTCTTACAGACAGGGGCAGGAATCGAACCCCGATCTTCCAGCTGGTGCTGTGATATCATTAGGTTTGCACTAACCCCTACACTACCCTGTTACGCCAGTTACCATTCCCCCACTCCCCCCGTGTACTTTTGAGTTACCCATTGATTTAAAATGTCAGGGAGCCAATCACTGCTCAATCCTCAGCACCATGTTTAGGAGCTAGGGGTCGTTCTGATATTGTCTCTCAGATTCTACAGCCAATGATGTTGCAGTACTTTTTCTACAAAATTTGTGTGTTTGTCCTGTTCTGAGGATGCTTAAAATATTCTATATTTGGGTAACTTGACAGAGAAAAGCAGCTTTCAGTTACAACAAGGAACAACATCACAGCACAATACAGGCCCTTTGGCCCACAATGTTGTGCTGACCTTTTAAGGTCAATCTAACCTTTCTCTCCCACATAGCCCTCCATTTTCCTTTCATCCACGTGCCTATCTGAGAGTTTCTTAAATGTCCCTGATGTATCTGCCTCTACCACCACCCCGGCAGCACGTTCCACACACCCACCAGTCTGTGCGTAAAAAACATCTCTGATATTCCCCCCCCCCGACTACACTCTTCTCCAATACAAAATTATGCCCCCTCGTATCGGCCATTTCCGCCTGGGGAGATGTCTCTGACCATCCACTTCACCTATGCCTCTTAGCGTCGTTGTTACCTCTCATCCTCCTTCACTCCGAAGAGAAAAGTCCTAGTTCGCTCAACCTCTGCTCACAAGACATGCTCTCCAATCCAGGCAGCATCCTGGTAAATCTCCTCTGCACTGTCCCTAAGGCTTCCACATCCTTCCGATACTGAGGTGACCAGAACTGAACACAATACTCCAAGTGTGGTCCAACCAAAGTTTTGTAGAGCTGTAACATTACCTCACTCCTCTTGAACTCAATCCCCTGACTAATGAAGGCCAACATACGCCACCTTAATCACCGTATGAATTTACGTGACAACTTTGACGGATCGAAACATAGAAAACCTACAGCACAATACAGGCCGTTCAGCCCACAAAGCTGTGCCGAACATATCCCCACCTTGGAGCTACCTCGGCTTACCCATAACGCTCTTATTTTTCTAAGCTCCATGTATCCATCCAGGAGTCTCTTACAAGACCCTATCGTATCCGGCTCCACCATCATCGCTGGCAGCCCATTCCACGCACTCACCACTCTCTGCGTAAAAAAACTTACCCCTGACATCTCCTCTGTAACTACTTCCAAGCACCTTAAAACTGTGCCCTCTCGTGCTAGCAATTTCAGCCCTGGGGAAAAGCCTCTGACTATCCACACGATCAATGCCTCTCATTATCTTATACACCTCCATCAGGTCACCTCTCATCCTCCGTCGCTCCAAGGAGAAAAGGCTGAGTTCACTCAACCTATTCTCATAAGGCATGCTTCCCAATCCAGGCAATATCCTTGTAAATCTCCTCTGCACCTTTTCTATAGTTTCCACATCCTTTTTGTAGTGAGGTGACCAGAACTGAGCACAGTACTCCAAGTGGGGTCTGACCAGGGTCCTATATAGCTGCAACATTACCTCTCAGCTCTTAAACTCAATCCCACGATTGATGAAGGCCAATGCACCGTACGCCTTCTTAGCCACAGAGTCAACCTGCGTAGCAGCTTTGACTGTCCTATGGACTCGGATCCCAAGATCCCTCTGATCCTCCACACTGCCAAGGGGCTTACCATTAATACTATATTCTGCCTTCACGTTTGACCTTCCAATATGCTGTACCTTCATCAATGTGCTTTGACACATCCTTGAAAAAGTCTGTCAGATACCTGAGGCACGAACTGTGCCTCACAAAGCCTTGCTTTTATAGAACATAGACCAGTATAGCACAGGAACAGCCCCTTCAGCCCACAGTGTTGTGCTGACCCAATTCAATTAATCATCAAATGGCCGACTACACTAATCTCCTCTGTCTAACAATATGCCTATCCTTCCATTTTCCTCACATTCATGTGCTGATCTAAATGTTGTTTAGAACTCTCTAATGTAACTGTCTCTACCACCACCCCAGGCAGCACGTTGCATGCACCCACCACTCTCGGTGTAATAAACTTGCCTCTCACATCCTGAAAGATTTGGGTTCCTGGACTGGCTTCGCTCACATCAGCACTGAACTGCCTCTGTGGCTGTGGCCTGTAGCCTGTAGCCGTCGAGTTCCTGGACTGGCTTCGCTCACATCAGCACTGAACCAGCTCTGTGGCCTGTGGCCTCACTTTCGTGGACGCTGAAGTTCATATTCAGTGTGTTATTTGTTTACTTTTTTATTGTTTGCATGATTTGATCTTTTTCCAACACTGAGTATTTCTCGGTGTTTGTTGTGAGGGAATTTTTAATGGTCTTTGTTTCCTGGCAGGAGACAAATCTCACGGTTGTATACAGTATACGTACTTCGATAATAAATGTACTTTGAACTTTGAATGGTTGTTTGTCCCAGACAGGATGGTTTGAGTATCTCAAAAACTACTGATTTCCTGGGAATTCACACAAAACAGTGTCTACAGTTTACAGAGAATGGTGAGAAAAGACAAAAAAAAAAGCATTCAGTGAGCAGCAGTTCTCTGGATGAAAATGCCTTGTGAATGAGAGAGGTCAGAGGAGAATGGCCAGACTGGTTCAAGCTGACAGGAAGGTGACAGTAACTCAAATAACCACATCTTACAACAGTGGTGTGCAGAAGAGCATCTCTGAACACACAACATGTAGAACCTTGAAGTGGGCGGGCTACAGCAGCAGAAGACCATGAACATTCACCCAGTGGGCACTTTATTAGCTACGGGAGGTCCCTAACAAGGTGTCCATTTAGTGTATAATACTGCATTGTGTGGACAGACAAATAAAAGTCTGAGATGAAATAGATTGAAGTTGCTTCACTTCTAATTTTTTCCCCCATCTCTCTTCTACCCCTCTGTCACCAAATTAGAACGGATACTGTTTATGGATAATTGGATTACAGCAGTCTTTTATAAAGGAGTATCCTGTGATGACCTTTTCTGAACCACAGTACAAAAATAGACTGAGATTTAGGATGGGCAGAGACACCTCCGCCCCCCCCCCCCCACATTAAGCCACATACCCACGCATGGGATGCCACTAGCCCCAAGGAAGTGCTCTCTCTAGCTTATGGCTTTTTGTTTGGATCTCAGTCAGAATATGTAGGAAAAATTGTTGTTTTGTAGCAGCAGTACATTATAAAAACTGTAAATTACCAGAGGACTAGAACAGAAAAGCAAGGATGTAATGTTGAGGCTTTATAAAGCACTGATGGGGCCTCACTTGGAGTATTGTGAGCAGTTTTGGACCCCTTATCTTAGAAAGAAAGTGTTGGTATTGGAGAGGGCCCAGAGGAGGTTCATGAAGATGATTCTGGGATTGAACGGTGTGTTGTATGAGGAGCATTTGACGGCTTTGGGTTTCTACTCACTGGATTTCAGAAGAATGAGGGGTGACCTCATTGAAACCCATCAAATGTTGAAAGTCCTCGATAGAGTGAACGTTCCCTGTAGTGGGAGAGGATAAGACCAGAGGGCACAGCCTCAGAATCAGGGGATGTCTGTTTAGAATGGACATGAGGAGGAATTTCTTTAGCTAAAGAATGGTGAATCTGTGGATTTCGTTGCCGAAAGCAGCCGTGGACGCCAAGTCATTGGGTATATTTAAGGCAGAGATTGATAGATTCTTGATTAGTCAGGGCATGAAGCTATAGGCAGAGAAGGCAGGAGATTGGGGCTGAGAGGAAAAGTGGATCAGCCATGATGAAATGGAGTAGACTCGATGGGCCAAATGGCCTAATTCTGCTCCTATATCTTATGCTCTTCCAGTCTTAAATGGTGGAAAAAGAAAGGAAAGAGAAGTAGTGAGATAGTGTTCAATGTCCATTCGGAAATCTGATGGTGGAGGGGAAGAAGTGGTTCCTGAAACATTGAGCATGAGACTTCAGGCTCTTGAACCTCCTCCCTGATGGTAGCAATGAGAAGAGGGCATGTCCTGGGTGATGGGGGTCCTTAATGATGGATGCACCTTTTTGTGGTATGGCTCCTTGAAGATGTTCTGCAGACCGTGGAGGCTAGTGGTGATGATGGAACTGACTGAGTTTGCAACTCTGCAGCTTTCTTCGATCCTGTGCAGTAGCCTT